>NC_064642.1:240180079-240400079 GCF_023864345.2 Schistocerca serialis cubense | reverse complement strand
CGCATATAAATATCTCGCTCTCCGCGAATATCGACACTTCGCCAGAAAATGGGCAGTACGACACTTCCCGATACGTGGCGAGATATCAACGCTACCACCCGGCTGGAGACCCGAGAAATCTTCATCAAGGTAACTCTATTGATTAGCTTTTCCTATTAACAGGACCATCCTTTCATAGTGTACTTTATTTGGAAACTAAACCTAATTTTAGTAGAGGGTTATACGTGGCCACGTAGAGAGAGGGGTTCTATTATTTAGGTAAAAGCGTACTAAATTACAATAGTAGGGGTAGGGCTATACCTGATGCATCCCAGATGTGCTCTGTGAGATTCAAATCGAGAGAGCGAGCAGGACACGCCGTGCGTGCAATATCTTCCTTTTCCAGGAATACACCAACCGCTTCTGTTCTATGAGGTTGAACATCTTTGTCCAGCAATACGAAGTCTGGACCTACAGCACCTCTCAACAACCGCACGTGAGGTCCGAAAATCTCGTCACGATACCTGACAGCAGTTAAACCTCGCCGATTTAACCGTAGAGTTTCATGAAAAAGTGTTAGAGGGTTCAACGTGATTCCTGACCACACCATTAGGGATCATCCTCGATATCAGCTCCTTACGCACAATGGTTGGGTCCCGATATCGTGTTCCACGTTCCCTCCAGATGTGAATGGCAGATGGTACTTACCATTGTACCAGTTATTAGTGCGATGCAACTAATCCAACAGTAAAACAGTCGTTGAGGCGTGGAATACCTATATTTCGTTGTGGCCGAGCGGTTCTAGGCACTTCAGCCCGGAACCGCGCTGCTGCTACGGTCGCAGGTTCAAATCCTGCCTCGGGCATGGATGTGTGTGATGTCTTTAGGTTAGTTAGGTTTCAGTGGTTCTAAGCCTAGGGGACTGACGACGTCAGATGTTAAGTCCCATAGTGCTTAGAGCCATTTGAATCATCTATATTTCTACTGCGATTAACGTCCCCCTTTGTGGTGTCCGGCATGCAGTTATCTATTATGTTGCTTCGTGTTATATGTATCAGAAACTGACGTAAGGTAAAGTGTGCTAACTCACTATTAGCAACTTCTTACAGTATTCGCTGTGGATCGACGTTTGCCACAGCTTCTTCCCATTACATTTGCGTATGGAGCGCGGGAAGAAATATTGCTAAAACGCCCATGTGCGCGCTGTGATTAGCTTAATCTTGTCCTTGCAGTTCCTACGGGAGCGACATGTTGGGGGCTTTAGTGTATACCTATATTCATCATTTATTGCTGGTTCTAGAAAGTTCGTAAGTTATCTTTCACGATACAGTTTGCGTCTCTCTTCAAACGACTGATCAGTGTCTTCACACTCACCGTGACACTCTCCCAGGGGCCAAACAACAATGTAAATATTTATGGTGCTCTTGTCCCTATAGGTTCAATATCCCTTGTTAGCCCTGTTACACAGTATTTTTTTTTCCTTTGATTTTCACACCCCGCCCCGTATATGCTTGTAACTGTACTGCACTGAGAATATCTGCACAACAGCGCAAATGTCGGCGGTATGTTCAAAAATGGCTCTGAGCACTATGGGACTTAACATCTATGGTCATCAGTCCCCTAGAACTTAGAACTACTTAAACCTAACTAACCTAAGGACATCACACAACACCCAGCCGTCACGAGGCAGAGAAAATCCCTGACCCCGCCGGGAATCGAACCCGGGAACCCGGTCGGCGGTATGTGCTGTGTGTTTTGTCTATAAACAATCTGGCACCATTAATTTGCTGTTAAGAACATTAATACCCACTTCATTGTTCGACTCAACCTTGCATTCAGTAATACTCCGTTCCTTTTCAAATGGTTCAAATGGCTCTAAGCACTATGGGACTTAACATCTGAGGTCATCAGTCCCCTAGACTTAGAACTATTTAAACCTAACTAACCTAAAGACATCACACACATCCACGCCCGAGACAGAATTCGAACCTGCGACCGTAGCAGTCGCACGGTTCCGGACTGAAGCGCCGAGAACCGCTCGGCCACATCGGCCGGCGGTTCCTTTTCAATCTCGCTTTTTCGGCGGTATTCAGTGTTCGTTAACAGTCACACACAACAGTATGCGCAGGTCCACTGATGAATAGTGGGCAGATATGCACTTCGTGTACGGCCCCACGGAAATCTATGGGAAATCAGCGCAACGACGCTATGCTGAGGTGAAGATGCAACGACGGAAACGATCACAGAAATTTTGTATGCAAGGGGATTTGCATTATTCCGTGCTTTGTGTTTTGCGTTTTGGTGATTGCATCCCATAGGCGTTTTTCATTACTGTGAAGGTATTCCACAGAAATGAAAGGAAGTAGTGTAACAAACAGAATAGGTCATAATTGTGATCTGTTTGCTTGCGGCCATAGTCCTGCAATATTTTAGAAATGCAACATTTTCTTACTGGCCTGTTATTAAACTTATTTATGTACCTTAATCGCTATTTCTGCCTACTATGCTATTCTCACGTGACAGCTTTAACTAACTGTGTAGCTAGATTCGGCGCCTAGTTGCTTGCAAGAGCCAGGACTGGGAAAGGGCGGGACTGAACATCGCCCGCAACATTGACAAGTTTCAGAACAACATAAATTAACTTCCAGAACATTTAATGAAACACAGATCAAGAGATGAAAGTTGAACAGCGCAGTTAAAGATATACAAGTACTGAAACGTGAAAGTAATTTAACTAAACTGTTTAAGCCAGTACTTTAGAAAAGGAAACATGTAATTTCTTTTTAAAACATGAAACTAGTTTGCCAAGATTAACAACATTTAATATTATCGAGACCTGAGATTCAATAAGTTTATCTGACAGCTCAGAAAAACACTAACATTAAGATGTGGAAATTAATAACATTATTACTAAATTTGTAAATCAGAATACCAAAGGTCTCTAGAGCGCAACTTTACTAGCCAATTGAATTTCAGCAAATCCGGTTTAAAACAGAATGTAAAGACAATTGATCAACAGTTCCCGCCCCCACTGGTCCGAATTCAGGACAGCTAACAAATCAAACGGCAAAAAATTCCGGCTGTCGTCTTCTAGAACACGCACAGGAGACCCATGTGACTATGTAATAACACAATGTATAATTAACAGTTAGACAAGTTGAGATCAGGGAGAGAGCTAAAGGAGACTGTCTGATAGCACTGTAACGTCCAAGGTAATTATATTCTGAGACTCACATGACAACTGTAAAATTTGCATACCAGTTATAGATCCACTACAAGACAATAATAAATTGACAGCAATGAACTCAAAGTAATTTCTAATAAGAAAACTTCTGAAACTGAGGTAATAAATTAAGCAGTTTGGGAAGGGCACCGCCACTTGATCCAGATAGACCGGAAGAAGTTCACACCCTAGCTGTTAACCAAATTCCACTATTACGTCCTTGGCTTGGAATCGAAACAAATCCACGGATCGGTACACAGGAGAGAAATCATCTCAAGTGGCTAAATACTATCGACAGTCGCACGGGTTAGCCGCGCGGAATAAGGCGTCTTGAACGATTCGCGCGACTCCCTCCGTCGGAGGTTCGAGTCGTCCCTCGGGCACGGGTGTATGTGTTGTCCTTAGCGTAAGTTAGTTTAACTTAGAGTAACTAGTGTGTAAGCCTAGGGTCCCATAAGAACTTAACTGCAAATTTCAAACTATCGACAAGTTGACTAGAGAACTTCCTCCAAGCTGTGGCATTAAGCTTTTATTGGCGAGCGGTAGTAATTAATGGTTCACGAAATTGCCACAAGACTTTAATTTCAAGACATATGTCAACCCCAGCTGGGAATCAGCACAATACTTTAGTAATAATAATAATAATACACTCCTGGAAATTAAAATAAGAACACCGTGAATTCATTGTCCCAGGAAGGGGTAACTTTATTGACACATTCCTGGGGTCAGATACATCACATGATCACACTGACAGAACCACAGGCACATAGACACAGGCAACAGAGCATGCACAATGTCGGCACTAGTACAGTGTATATCCACCTTTCGCAGCAATGCAGGCTGCTATTCTCCCATGGAGACGATCGTAGAGATGCTGGATGTAGTCCTGTGGAACGGCTTGCCATGCCATGCCATTTCCACCTGGCGCCTCAGTTGGACCAGCGTTCGTGCTGGACGTGCAGACCGCGTGAGACGACACTTCATCCAGTCCCAAACATGCTCAATGGGGGACAGATCCGGAGATCTTGCTGGCCAGGGTAGTTGACTTACACCTTCTAGAGCACGTTGGGTGGCACGGGATACATGCGGACGTGCATTGTCCTGTTGGAACAGCAAGTTCCCTTGCCGGTCTAGGAATGGTAGAACCATGGGTTCGATGACGGTTTGGATGTACCGTGCACTATTCAGTGTCCCCTTGACGATCACCAGTGGTGTACGGCCAGTGTAGCAGATTGCTCCCCACACCATGATGCCGGGTATTGGCCCTGTGTGCCTCGGTCGTATGCAGTCCTGATTGTGGCGCTCACCTGCACGGCGCCAAACACGCATACGACCATCATTGGCACCAATGCAGAAGCGACTCTCATCGCTGAAGACGACACGTCTCCATTCGTCCCTCCATTCACGCCTGTCGCGACACCACTGGAGGCGGGCTGCACGATGTTGGGGCGTGAGCGGAAGACGGCCTAACGGTGTGCGGGACCGTAGCCCAGCTTCATGGAGATGGTTGCGAATGGTCCTCGCCGATACCCCAGGAGCAACAGTGTCCCTAATTTGCTGGGAAGTGGCGGTGCGGTCCCCTACGGCACTGCGTAGGATCCTACGGTCTTGGCGTGCATCCGTGCGTCGCTGCGGTCCGGTCCCAGGTCGACGGGCACGTGCACCTTCCGCCGACCACTGGCGACAACATCGATGTACTGTGGAGACCTCACGCCCCACGTGTTGAGCAATTCGGCGGTACGTCCACCCGGCCTCCCGCATGCCCACTATACGCCCTCGCTCAAAGTCCGTCAACTGCACATACGGTTCACGTCCACGGCGTCGCGGCATGCTACCAGTGTTAAAGACTGCGATGGAGCTCCGTATGCCACGGCAAACTGGTTGACACTGACGGCGGCGGTGCACAAATGCTGCGCAGCTAGCGCCATTCGACGGCCAACACCGCGGTTCCTGGTGTGTCCGCTGTGCCGTGCGTGTGATCATTGCTTGTACAGCCCTCTCGCAGTGTCCGGAGCAAGTATGGTGGGTCTGACACACCGGTGTCAATGTGTTCTTTTTTCCATTTCCAGGAGTGTATATAAAACATAAGTAGACGGGTTAGGAATAAAAATTAAGTCATTTCACGACAAATACTTATTAATTCTCAAGATAAATACGGCACCAGTGAAACCTAACTGCAAGCAAAAGCAGCGCACATAATGTAGGCCGTTACATCCAAATCTGGAGACATAACATGGGCGGCAATCTCGATATCCTAAAACAGGATGCTGAGCCAAAGCACGCAACTCGCTAAGCGCTAAGTTAAGTCACAGAGTAATCACTAAAATATATGTAGCTAGGAGAAGAACATCAAGAACACCAAACACTGAGACACGACCACCGCTCGGTTAAAGTTAAGCCCGAAAATATGAGTCCCCATACTTGCTCATTGCGAAGATCTTGTGAGATGTCAGGTGAAGGAAAAGTCCCAGTCTTGTCTGAAGCTCGGGTGGTGCAGCCAACAGTTTCCTCCCAATTGCTCCCCTTTGTGTGTGCCTGTGTCAAACAACTGAGTTACCTTGTCCAGGTCCTCCACGGGAACAGGCGCAGCGTGTTCAGGAGATAAATCGGCTACGATCCATAGGATCCGCAACACGGGGGCCCTCGGCCAGCGCACAAGCTGAGCTTGACACTGGCGCTTCTCGTGAGATTCATCGCGAGCTCTGTCCTCGCCACCGCTGAAGTCGGCCTCCCAGTACTGGGGCTAACGAGATTTACGGGCGATGCAACTAACTTGTGATGTCATACTACTTGGCTTGTCCGCCACACTTCGTGAAACTCGGCTCCGTGCAGTGCCAATGGGAAATCATTTAACTGGAAAGGTATCTACTACAGGTATTAATTATGTCTTGTGCTGATGAGAGGTTGCATGCATTTAAACACAAGCTCAAGATTCATTAAACTCGTCTGAAACACACTCATGTTCATAAATTAAGGATACATGGTGAAACATGGTGAAACAACGCTCTGGTGGGTGGTTTGTGGGTTTAAATCACTTCCGTGTATGACCATGCAGTGCATTTGACCTGCGGTATTCGCACTGTGGCGCTGGCACCAGTCCACATACGCAGAGGTGTGTTGGTGCATGTCAGTGTACGGTGCAGCGAGTAAGTTTTCACACGTGCTAACAGTGACTGTGTGTTGAAAATGGCTCAAAGAACACATATTGATGACGTTACGATGGGTAGAATACTAGGGCGACTGGAGGCTGGTCAAACACAGCAGGTTGTAGCACAGGCCCTCCGTGTGCCACTAAGTGTGATCTCAAGCTTGTGGCAACGATTCCAGCAGACAGGAAACGTGTCCAGGCGCTACAGTACGATACGTCCACAGTGTAAAACACCACAAGAAGACCGATTTCTCACCATCAGTGCCCGCAGACGGCCTCGGAGTACTGCAGGTAGCCTTGCTCTGGACCTTACCGCAGCCACTGGAACAGTTGTCTCCAGACACACAGTCTACAGACGACTGAAGAGACGTGGTTTATTCGTCCGGAGACCTGCAAGGTCCATTCCACAGACCCCTGGTGACAGGAGAGCCCATAAAGCCTGGCGTCAAGAACACAGTACATGGTCTTTGGAACAGTGGTCCCAGATTATGTTCACGGACGAGTCCAGGTATAGTCTGGACAGTGATTCTCGCCGGGTTTTCATCTGACGTGAACCAGGAACCAGATACCAGACTGGCAACACGAATGTGCATTTCGTGGAACTGTTTCAGCGTCACGATCGGCCTCATCTTAATACAGCCGTCAGGCGTAATAACATGAGACTTGGGGGTGCGCTGATAACAGAAGGCATGAGTCACATTTCAGTGGTGTCGGTGGAGTCTATCAGTAGGACGGGTTTCACTAGACATGGCCTGCACCTCAACAGGTATGGGAAGGGGAGGTTGGCAAAACTTATAGGTGACAGCATAGGTGGGGGTGGTGGGATCACTCATGGGAAAATTCCGGTAGTTGTGGGTGTTAGAGCTGTACCTTTTTTAGATTGAAGTCAGCTGATAAGTATTCCTGCTTAAGGGAAGTCTCTCTAACAAAGAAACCACTTTCTACAAAGCTTGGGTATCCGATTAATGATGGAATTAGTATATTTCATCAAAATATACAAGGTATTAGAGATAAAGTTAGTGAACTGCTTATAGATGTTGACTCTGAAATTATTGGTATATCTGAACACTTCTTAAATAAGGAGATAATTCAGAGGCTTCCTTTACCAGGATACAGGTTGGCTGGCAGCTTTTCTAGGAGCTCTTTGCGGTGTGGGGGAGTAGCCATGTATGTGAAAAACGGTATCCCATTTGAGTCAATTGATGTTTCAAAGTACTGCACTGAAAAGGTGTTTGAATGTTGTGCAGGTGTGGTTAAATTTAGTGGAGCTAAACTTCTTACTGTTGTTATTTATAGATCCCCAGACTCCGATTTCACAACTTTTTTGCTAAAGCTAGAGGAGGTTCTTGGTTCACTTTATAGGAAATACAAAAAGTTAGTTATATGTGGTGACTTCAATATTAATTGTATAAGTGATTGTGCAAGGAAAAGGATGCTGGTAGACCTCCTTAATTCATATAATCTTATGCAAACCGTATTCTTTCCAACGAGAGTGCAAGGGAACAGTAGAACAACCATAGACAATATTTTTGTTCATTCGTCATTATTAGAAGGGCATTCTGTTAGCAAAAAGGTGAATGGCCTTTCAGATCATGATGCACAAATTTTAAGTCTAAAAGATTTTTGTGCTGCAACACATGTTAAATATAGTTACCAACTTTTTAGGAAAGCTGATCCAGTTGCTGTACAGGCTTTTGTAAACCTTATCAAGGAACAAGAGTGGCAAGATGTTTATAGTGCTGATACAGTAGACGATAAATATAATGCTTTCCTCAAGACTTTTCTCGTGCTCTTTGAAAGTTGCTTTCCGTTAGAACGTTCAAAACAGGGTACTAGCACAAACAGGCAGCCTGGGTGGCTGACTAAAGGGATAAGAATATCTTGTAGAACAAAGTGGCAATTATATCAAAACGTTAGAAACAGTCAAAATCTAAATGCAGCAGCCCATTACAAACAGTATTGTAAGGTGCTTAAAAAAGTTATTAGGAAGGCAAAAAGTATGTGGTATGCAGATAGAATAGCTAAGTCTCAGGATAAAATTAAAACCATATGGTCAGTCGTAAAGGAAGTGGCTGGTCTGCAGAGACAGGTCGAGGATATAGAATCAGTGCGTAGTGGGGATGTCCGTGTTACTGATAAGTCGCATATATGTACAGTACTTAATAATCACTTTCTGAATATAGCAGGTGAACTAAATAGAAACCTAGTCCCAACAGGGAATCATATAGCGCTCTTAGAAAAAAGTGTTCCGAGACTGTTACCTGAAATGCTCCTCCATGATACTGACAAGAGGGAGATTGAGTTAATAATTAAATCACTAAAGACCAAGAGCTCTCATGGATATGACGGGGTATCTAGCAGAATACTGAAGTATTGTTCCACGTATGTTAGCTCAGTACTTAGCCATATCTGTAACTTTTCCTTTAGGAGTGGTCGGTTTCCTGACCGATTAAAGTACTCGTTAGTGAAGCCAATTTATAAAAAGGGAGACAGGGATAATGTTGACAATTATAGACCTATTTCTATGCCATCGGTGTTTGCTAAAGTTATCGAGAGGGTTGTATATACAAGGTTACTGCAGCATTTAAATTCACATAATTTGCTGTCAAATGTACAGTTTGGTTTTAGAAATGGCTTAACAACTGAAAATGCTATAGTCTCTTTTCTCTGTGAGGTTTTGGACGGATTAAATAAAAGGTTGCGAACGTTAGGTGTTTTCTTTGATTTAACGAAGGCTTTTGACTGTGTTGACCACAAAATATTACTGCAGAAGTTGGAACATTATGGAGTAAGGGGAGTAGCTTACAATTGGTTCGCATCCTACTTTAAGAACAGAAAGCAGAAGGTAATCCTCCGCAATATTGAGAGTGGTAATGATGTTCAGTCCCAATGGGGCACTGTTAAATGGGGCGTTCCCCAAGGGTCGGTGCTGGGGCCACTGCTGTTCCTTATTTATGTAAATGATATGCCTTCTAGTATTACAGGTGATTCAAAAATATTTCTGTTTGCTGATGACACCACCTTGGTAGTGAAGGATCTTGTGTGTAATATTGAAACATTATCAAATAATGTAGTTCATGATATAAGTTCGTGGCTTGTGGGAAATAATTTGATGCTAAATCACAGTAAGACTCAGTTTTTACAGTTTCTAACCCACAATTCAACAAGAACTGACATTTTAATCAGACAGAATGGGCATGTTATAAGCGAAACGGAACAGTTCAAGTTCCTAGGCGTACGGATAGATAGTAAGCTGTTGTGGAAAGCCCATGTTCAGGATCTTGTTCAGAAACTAAATGCCGCTTTATTTACCATTAGAACAGTATCTGAAATAAGTGACATTTCAACACGAAAAGTAGCATACTTCACATATTTTCATACGCTTATGTCATATGGTATTATTTTTTGGGGTAATTCTTCTGATTCAAAAAGGGTATTTTTGGCTCAAAAACGGGCTGTTCGAGCTATGTATGGTGTAAGTTCGAAAACCTCTTGTCGACCCCTATTCAATAGTCTGGGAATTTTGACATTGCCCTCACAGTATGTATTTTCTTTAATGTCGTTTGTTGTTAGCAATATTAGCTTATTCCCAAGAGTTAGCAGCTTTCACTCAGTTAATACTAGGCAGAAATCAAATCTGCATGTGGAATGCACTTCCTTGACTCTTGTGCAGAAAGGAGTGCAGTATTCTGCTGCATCCATTTTCAATAAGCTACCACAAGAACTAAAAAATCTTAGCAGTAGCCCAAACACTTTTAAGTCTAAACTGTAGAGTTTCCTCATGGCTCACTCCTTCTATTCTGTCGAGGAGCTCCTGGAAGAGATAAAAAATTAAGGAAATTCCAGTGTTACATTCTTGATTTTCTTTATTTAAACTAACGACTTGTCGCCTGAATATGTTTCTTATATTTCATTTTATCTGTTTCTACAATCGTGTTATAATTTCATGTATTGACTCGTTCCATGACCATGGAGACTTCTCCTAAATGTGGTCCCACGGAACAATAAATAAATAAATAAATAAATAAATAAATCCCTTAATGACCTTGAAAGGGACGTGTATGGAGGTCGTGGTTTGATGGTGTGGGGTGGGATTGTGATTGGTGAACGTACAGCCCTGCGTGTCTTTGACAGAGGAACTGTAACAGGTCAGGTGTATCCGGACGTCATTTTGCACCAGTATGTCCGCCTTTTCAGGGATCAGTGGGTCCCACTTTCCTCCTGATGGATGATAACGCACGGCCCCACAGAGCTGCATCGTGGAAGAGTACCTTGAAAGAGAAGATATCAGGCGAATGGAGTGGCCTGCCTGTTCTCCAGATCTAAACCCTATCGAACACGTCTGGGATGCTCTCGCTCGACGTATCGCTGCCGTCTTCAAATCCCTAGGACACCTCAGGAGCTCCGACAGGCACTGGTGCAAGAATGGGAGGCTATACCCCAGCAGCTGTTCGACTACCTGATCTAGTGTATGCCAACCCGTTGTGCGGCCTGTGTAGGTGTGCATGGTGATCATATCCCGTACTGATGTCGGGGTACATGCGCAGGAAACAGTAGCATTTTGTAGCACATGTGTTTCGAGGCGGTTTTCTCAACTTATCACCAATACCGTGGGCTTAAAGATTTGTGTCGTGTGTGTTCCCTATGTGCCTGTGCTATTAGAACCAGTTTTGTGTAGTGCCACACTGTGTGGCACCACATTCTGCAATTATCCTTAATTTATGAGTATGAGTGTAGTTAGTCGCTCCCCACCGGAGACTGCTGCAGGCACTCGTACGACCTGCGGTGTGACGTGTTGTGACGTACGCGCCGTAGCCCGTCTTTCTCATGGGCCTCGCCCAGTACCAAGTCGCCGCCTTCTCACTCCGCTAGCCACGCAGCCCGCTCTCCAAAAGTAGACCTGTATAGGGAGCGGCGCGACATATCGATTCGCGCAACATTTCACTACATAACATTCCTAAATAACAGTTCAAATGTAAGGACACATTCTGTTCTCCATTTCTCAAGAGTAAAAAAGTTATTGTTATTTTTTTTTATATTCTTCCTACCTCAGTGTCAAGTGCATAAATACAGTAGTGTCATATCTCAGTAATCAATTTTAAATGTTTAGCTCCTGACAGGAGCGCGTAGAAGAAACACGGCCCAAGTTTAGAACATTAGTTGACCACGCAATTGACAGACCTGTACCTACTAGAAAAGTTCATAATGGGATAGGCCTTCCTTGGTGTAGAGTCACTGTAAAGGAACTTCTAAAAAAACAGACTACTGCAAAATATGTGCAAAACAAAATATAGGGCTATAGATAATGAGATCCCAAAATAAACGCCATTGGCTGTCAAGAGGGCAATGTGTGAAGTCTTCGACGACCGTAGCAAAATATTATGGAAAGAAGAGTCACAAAACTTGAAGACATTTTGATCACACGCGAGGACTGTTAGTAGTAGCTAAGCTAGTGCTCAATCACTCATCGACTCCGTTTTCAAACGTTTCCTTACAAAGGAAAACTCGAGCGTATTGCCCCAATTTAATTCTTGCACCTCTGCAAATGCTAGTGATATAGATATTGGAGTTGTGATGAGAAACATCTGAATTCGCTGAAATTTGAACATATATATCCAAGGTTCCTCAGTGTCCGTATCAAATTCCCACACGACATCCTGAAAGTCATGGATCAAGGCATTCGGTTGGTTGCAGTATATGTTGACTTTCGAAAAGCATTTGACTCTTGCTACGTTTATTGTCAAAAGTACGGTCGTATGGGGTATCAAGTGATATTTGCGACTGGACAGGATTTTGTCGCGTAGAGAACGGAGCATGTTATCTTCGATGGAGAGTCATTAACAAATGTGAGAGTAACTTCAGATATAGTGCAGGGAATTGTTTGTTGGAACCCATGCTGTTCACGTTTCGAATTAATGACCTTGCAGACAGTAGTAATAGTAACCTCAGTCTTTCTTTAGATGGTGCAGTTGAAGGGTGACAATTATTGAACTATATTAAATAAAATCGTCATAACTTCTGAGCGGTTTGCGTTAGGACGTTCAAAATGCACGGTCGGCCGCGCGGTGTGACGGGAATTGGTATGGTTTGGTTTAGCGACGAAGCCACTTTCATTTGGATGGGTTGGTCAATAAACAAAATTGGCGGATTTGGGGGACTGAGAATCGCTTTCGCAATCGAGAAATCTCTTCGCCCTCAACTGTTTACTGTGTCGTGTCACGAAATAATCGGTGCGGTATTCCTTGAATGCAACGCTGACTACCGAACGGTACGTGATGGTGTTGGAAGATTATTTCATCCCCATTACCAAAAGTGACTCTTATTTTGACAAGACGTATTTAATTCAAGACGGAGCTCGACCCCATCTAAGTAGCAGAGTGTCTGATGACCTGGAGGAGCACTCTGGGGACCGCGTTCTTGCTGTTGGATACCCAGAGGCTACTGGCATGGGCCTCGATCGGCTGCCATGTACTCCGGATTTGAACAGACGCGACTCTTTTTTTGGGGCTGTATTTAACACAAAATGTACAACAATAATCCCAAAACCATTGCTGAGCTGAAAACAGCCATTCAGGGGGTCATCGATAGCATCGATGTTCCGGCACTTCAGCGGGTTATGTCGAGTTCCGCTATTCGTCTCCGTCACATCATCGACAAGGATGGCAGGCATATCGAATATGCTATAACCTAAATCCGAATATCTGTGGTGACGTTTACATGTTGAGTAAAGTGTGTGAATGTTGTAGTTCGTAACTAATTTACGTTTTTTTATACAGTTCAATAATTGTCACCCTGTGTCTGTAATAAAGTTTTGTGTGAAAAAATTGAGTTAGATCTTAATGAGATATCGAAGTGATGCAAAGCTTGGCAACTTGCTTTAAATATTCCGGAATAAAAAGCTGTGTATTTCACAAAACCAAAAAATGTAGTATCCTGTTGTGTTGTTGTGGTTGTCAATCCAGAGACTGGTTTGATGCAGCTCTCCATGCCCTCTATCCTGTGCAAGTTACTTCATCTCCGAATAACTACTGCAACCTACATCCTTCTGAATCTGTTTAGTTTAGTCATCTCTTGGTCTCTCTTCCAATACGATTTTTACTCTCCGAGATACCCTCCAATACTAAATTAATCATCCCTTCAAGCCTCAGAACGTGTCCTACCAACCGATCTCTTCTTGTAGTCAAGTTGTGGCACAAATTCCTCTTATCCCCAATTCTATTCAATACCTCCTCATTAGATACATGTTCTACCCATTTCATTTTCGGCATTGTTCTGTAGCAACACATTTCGTAAGTATCTATTCACTTCTTGTCTAAACTATTTATCGTCCTTGTTTCACTTCCATACATAGCTACATTCCATAAAAATACTTTCAGAAAAGACTTCCTGACATTAAAATCTGTACTCGATGTTAACAAATTTATCTTCTTCAGAAACCCTTACCTTGCCATTGCCAGTCTACATTTTATATCCTTTCTACTTCGACCATCATCAGTTATTTTGGTCCCAAATAGCAAAACTCATCTGCTACTTTAAGTGTCTCATTTCCTAATCTAATTCCTGCAGCATCACCTGATTTAATTCGACTACATTCCATTATCCTCGTTTTGCTTTTGTTGATGTTCATCTTATATCCTCGTTTCAAGACACTTTCCATTCCGTTCAACTGCTCTTCCAGGTCCTTTGCTGCTTCTGACAGAATTACAATGTCATCGGCGAACATCAAAGTTTTTATTTCTTCTCCATGGATTTTAATACCTACTCCGAATTTTTCTTTTGTTTCCTTTACTGCTTGCTCAATATATAGACTAAATAAAATCGGAGATAAGCTACAACCCTGTCTCACACTCTTCTCAACCACTGCTTCCCTTTCATGCCCCTCGACTCGCATGATTGCCATCTGGTGTCTGTACAAATTGTAAATAGCCTTTCGCTCCCTGTATTTAACCCCTGCCACCTTCAAAATTTGAAAGAGAGTATTCCAGTCAACATTGTGAAAAGCTTTCTCTAAGTCCACAAATTCTAAAACGTAAGTTTGCCTTTCTTTAATCTATCTTCTAAGATAATTATTGCCTCACGTGTTCCAACATTTCTACGGAATCCAAACTGATCTTCCCCGATGTCGGCTTCTACTCGTTTTTCCATTCGTCTGTAAAGAATTCGTGTTAGTATTTTGCAGCCTTTACCTTTTAAAATGATAGTTCGGTATTTTCACACCTGTAAACACTTGCTTTCTTTGGTAATGGAATGATTATATTCTTCTTCAAGTCTGACAGTATTTCGCCTGTCTCATACATCTTGCTCACCGGATGGTAGAGTTTTGTCAGGTCTGGCTCTCCCAAGGCTATCAGTAGTTCTAATGGAATGTTGTCTACTCCCGAGGCCTTGTTTCGACTTAGGTCTTTCATTGCTCTGTCAAAGTCTTCACGCAGTATCATATCTCCAATTTCAACTTCATCTACGTCCTCTTCAATTTCCATAATATTGCCCTCAACTACATCACCCTTGTGTAGACTCTCTATATACTCCTTCTACCTCTCTGCTTTCGTGGTTCTCTTCTCTCCAAAGGTCTCTTCAATTTTCCTGTAGTCAGTATCGATCTTACCCCTAGTGATATATGCCTCAACATCCTTACATTTGTCCACTACCCATTCCTGCTTAGCCACTTTTGCACTTCCTGTCGATCTCATTTTTGCCTCCTTCATTTATTGCATTTTTATATTTTCTCCTTTCATCAATGAAATTCAATATCTCTTCTGTTACCCAAGCATTTCTACTAGCTCTCGTCTTTTGACTTACTTGATCCTCTGCTGCCTTCACTATTTCATCCCTCAAAGCTACCCGTTCTTTTTCTACTGTATTTCTGTATTTCTTTCCCTCATTCTTGTCAATCGTTCCC
Organism: Schistocerca serialis cubense; assembly: GCF_023864345.2. NCBI lineage: Eukaryota > Metazoa > Arthropoda > Insecta > Orthoptera > Acrididae > Schistocerca > Schistocerca serialis. The sequence continues at coordinate 240,384,830 of NC_064642.1, read as the reverse complement.
TAATGCTCTCTCTGAAACTCTCTACAATCTCTGGTTCTTTGAGTTTATCCAGATCCCATTTCCATAAATTCCCAGTTTTTTGCAGCTTCTTCAGTTTTAATCTACAATTCATAACCAATAGATTGTGGTCAGACCTCACGTCTGCCTCTGGAAATGTCCGACAATTTAAAACCTGCTTCCTAAATCTCTGTCTTACCATTGTATAATCTGTCAGAATCCTTCCAGAATCTCCAGGCCTCTGCCAAGTACACAGCCTTCCTTCATGATTCTTAAAATAAGTGTTAGGTATTATTAAGTTATGCTCTGTGCAAAACTCTACCAGGCGGCTTCCTCTTTCATTTCTTCCTCCCAATTCATATTCACCTACTACGTTTCCTTCTCTCCTTTTTCCTACAATCGAATTCCAGTCACCCATGACTATTAAATTTCCGTCTTTCTTCACTATCTGAATAATTTCTTTTACCTCATCATACGTTTCTTCAATCTCTTTGTCATCTGCGGAGCTAGTTGGCACACAATCTTGTAATACTGTGGGAGGCGTGGGCTTCGTGTCTATCTTTGATACAATAATGGGTCCACTATGCTGTTCCTAGAAGCTTACCCGCGCTCTTTGTTTTTTATTCATTATTAAACCTACTCCTGCATTGCCTCTATTTGATTTTGTATTTATAACCATGTATTCACCTGACCGAAAGTCTTGTTCCTCCTACCACCAAACTCCACTAATTCCCACTATATCTAGTTTGAACCGATCCATTTCCCTTTTTAAATTTTCTAACCTACCTGTCCAATTAAGGGATCCGACATTCCACGCTCCGATCCGTAGAACGCCAGTTTTCTTTCGTCTGATAACGACGTCCTCCTGAGTAATCCCCGTCCGGAGATCCGAATGGGGGACTATTTTACCTCCAGAATATTTTACTCAAGAGGACGCCATCATCATTTAACCATACAGTAAAGCTGCATGCCCTCGGGAAAAATTACGGCTGTAGTTTCCCCTTACTTTCAGCCGCTCGCAGTACCAGCACAGCAAGGCCGTTTTGGTTAATGTTACAAGGCCAGATCAGTCAATCATCCAGACCGTGGCCCCTGCTACTACTGAAAAGGGTCCTGCCTTCTTCAGGAACCACACGTTTGTCTGGCCTCTCAACAGATACCCCTCCGTTGTGGTTGCACCTACGGTACGGCCATCTGTACCGCTGAGGGACACAAGCCTCCCCACCAGCGACAAGGTCCATGGTTCATGGGAGGATCCTCTGATCGTAATATCAGCCAGTTACAGTTGGAATCGGTCAGCGCATACTTTTACGGACAGGACATTTAACAATGACATAGGTTCAGTTGTAGGTAAGGCAGGCAGCAGATACAGTCAGTCAATAAAGGCGATTGCTTACAAATCACTTGCGCAACCCATGCTGGAATATTACGCAAATGTGTGGGACCATACCAAATAGAGCCGCCGGAAACCAAGTATATATTATGTAATTTGGTTTCTGTGGCCGGATATAAAATATCATGTGTGTAATTTTAGTGTAGAGAAGGAGGAAAACAGTTGAAGAACAATAATGTAAGTGGTTTTATGGAGTTGTTTTAGCACGCGGTGTTTGAGGTTTTCTGTGAAAGACGACGTGAAGGTGTCTTAGATCAGTTATTCTGTGTGTAAGAGTAGGGGTGTGGAGATCAGATGGTACCGTAAATAATCAAACAATAACAATTTTTGAAACTTCCACAGCCAAGTACAGAAGAGCTAAAGAAACTAGTACACCTGCCTAATATCGTGCATGACTCCAGTGAGCACGCAGAAGTGTGGCAACATGACGTGGCACGGACTCGACTAATGTTTGAAGTAGTGCTGGAGGAAACTGACATCATGAATCCTGCAGGGCTGGCCATAAATCCGAAAGAGTACGATGGGGTGGAAATCTCTTCTGAACAGCATGTTGCAAGGCGTCCCAAATATCCTCAATAACGCTCATGTATGGGGAGTCTGGTGGCCAGTGGAAGTGTTTAAACTCAGAAGAGTGCTCCTAGAGCCACCCCATGGCAATTCTGGACGTGTGGGGTGTCGCATTGTTCTGCTGGAATTGCTCAAGTCCGTCGGAATGCACAATGGAAATGAAAGGATGCAGATGATCAGACAAAATTTGTTATGTAAAATACATAGTGTTGAGATATGAGCATAATGCTATTCATTGGAAACAAAGAAAATGAAAATATGCACAGCTGAACAACACACGTTATATTACTTTCATGTCCAAACCGATCCCAAACCTTTGTTATTTTTTCAATATAAAAATACAGAATAAAACGCATTTCGGCACCGTAAACAAAAGCATCAAGTATATAGATCATGTGGTATATTCAACACTAACATTAGGCATATTATGAAGTGTGCCACAGTAATTTCTTTACAGTATAGGTGTTGTGTGGAATTCAACAACATATACATCGACCTGGAAACCACATGGTCCACAAGAAAACGAATCGCCGTCTACTGAAACTTTCTGTGGGAGCAAACGGCATACCGTCGGTAAAAAACAAATAAAAATATTAGCCCTCTGAACAGTTGAATGGTAGCTCGAAACCGGTTGTGGTACTAAAATAAAACGTTTAAAATGTAGTCGTGATTGGTTGCGTCATTCGCCAACATTTACATTGGCTTTTAAGTCAAAATGTGACAAAGTATTTGTTTAGTAACTATTATTACATGTTGCTTTTTCATGATTTTTGTAAAGTTACTTCCCTACTTTACACGTCACTATTATTGTGGAGATGGTGTGCGGTCAGGAAATTTTGCTCTTAACAGAGGTACCAAAGTGGGCGGGTGTATAAAGGGTTTACTACTTCTGTAGTGCTTTAGTGGCTGTGACAGGAGCGTAATTCACTTTCGGCATATGTTGCACAGGAATGTTGCAACCTGGGAAGCTGGATTTTTCCGCTAAGTATGTATGCTGCAGATCATAGGTCCTATTTTCGGCGTTTCCTTCCGTTGAACAATTCGCGCATTGGACCATGAATGTATGACGAACAATGAACATGTTACATTTTATCTACATCGGTACACTACATACTAGTTTAGTTTGGCGGGTGCATAGCACCCAACAACTAGGAATTTTTTACTCTCCCCCGACGTAGGTTTTTTTTTTTTTTTTAATCTAAGCTCAGTTCAAAGCTTGCGAAACAAGCAGTTGGCGAGGGTTGTATTAACTACAGATATATATTTTTTTTCTAAATATCGGCATCTGTCCTCCCACCTTCTATTATTGTAATCAAATCCAACCTTTTGAAAATACAAGAATTCTAGGTTGCGTTAAATAAGTAGGTACCTTTTGGGATTTTTGCGCTAAAATAGGAAGAATATGCGTTAACTTCGAAATAGGCTGTTTCAGGTGCTATAAAGTTGACGGTTTCGAATTTAAGTAGACACGGAACGCGTAATCACAAGTCTGTCTGCAAAAAGGAACCCAGGTAAAGGATAGAGTTTACCCTAAGGTCCACAATATAATTGTAAAATGTCTAATATTCCGCGTGCCCACCTCCTATGGACTGCATGAACAGGGTCTGATTCTCCCTGAGGCGGCCGGACCAGAAGAGGCAGAGGTACGCCAGCAGGGAGTTGAAGCCGAGACCCGCAGCGTTGACGAGGCTGACGGTGGACGGCAGCGGGAAGCAGTTCCTCGGCCGTACGTGCACCAGCCGCCGGAACAGGCCGCCCTGCATCCGCAGGCACAGCACCGGCTGTCCAATCTGAGCAAAAACACAATAATACCATGCACGTTCCAGCGTGCTGCGAGAAAAATTGACCACCAATGCTTCTGTCTACACCTGGCCTACCTCAAAATTGGTGACTGCACATCCCACACGCCTCACGACCCCAGTACATTCGCTACCCATTATGACTGGGAAATCTGTGCTTCTGACGATTCCCAGGCGCAAGTAGTTGTCTGTGAAATTCATGCCGCAGTAGAAGACCTCCACTTCGATAAGGTCCGCCTTCAGCCTCACTGGTAATGGTGCCTTCTCAAACTGCGAGAAAAAACAGACATAAATACTCTCACAAGAGAGGTTTTGCTCTCTTGCTAAGTTCATGGAAGAAGTGACAAATATTTTTTGAACTGGAATAAGCCTGATAGCGAAACAAAGGACATACTGTCGAATACTACTGGATAACCATCATTACCAAAATGAAGTCTATGCATTCTTGTTTAGTAAGCAGATTATGGACAATATACAGGGTGAATCACCTAAAATCACCACTAGTATTGAGGAAAGGGAAAGCACTATTGAAGTGCTGTTTTCGCAGAATGGATTGGCAGACAGGGGCTCATACTGCTAACCAACCAACACATTCGTTGGTTGGTTCATTTGGGGCACCGGAGCAATGGGAAGGAAGTCGGCCGTTCGCTTTCAAAGGAACCATCCCAACATTTGTCTGAAGTGATTTGGGGAAATCACAAGAGAGAATTAATATTTATGATTAGTGACAGTAATGTACAAATAAATAATATTTTTGATACTCTTTTCTGGTTTTAGAACAGGTTCCAGAGCAAAATCAACGTGCAGTTATAGTGATTAAGCAGTTCTAACGTTTTAGTTTTCTCTTATAGTTAACACATGCAACAAGAGCTCTTAGTTCATATAACGCTGGTAAAAGAAATTAGACGGGTGGAAAGGTAGGAACAGAAGTATGGAAGAAAAGACCGGCCTGAAGACTGCACATTAGCTTGATATCGCAAGTACTTACTAATCCTTCGTCAAAGTTTACTCAGCAAGTAATTGTTAATGAATAAGGTACATCGGAAAAGTCTCCTTCCATAGTACTGAGACGATACAATGGAGAACTGGCAAAAGAAACAACTGAAAAAAATTAAAATATGAAGAGCCAAAACAAACATTTATGTTGAGTAGACGCCACATTTCATCAACATAAATGGCAAATGGCACAATAAGTAACAATGAAGATGAAATTGTATAAACACCCCACCGTTTCGTTGAAGGTTCTGGCTTTCAAGAGATGAATCGCAAACTCAGATAATCATAGTGAAAATAAAATAATTCCGGAATCAGTTCCAGAGAGTTGTATTAAGTTATTCGAAGTGCTGAAAAGAAAGCCATCGAGAGACGATGGTATTCCAGGAAGAATGACTGAAGACAGAACAAAAGTTATACGAAATGAAATAACAAAGTTACTTACAGAACGTTGGCGTGAGAAGGCAGATCTCGAAAATTGATAGAACTTTGGAATTATGCTTCATCACAAGATAAGTAATAAGGCATAAATTACCTGCGAAATATATCTGCCCAGTATCCGCACGGTACAAGACAGACACTTAAAGTGTTGACAAGTCCATAGGAAAAAAAAAAAAAAATGTTAATCAGGAAAACAAGTAGGCTAGATTTAAGAAAGAGTATAGCATAACTGTCCACTTGCAAGTTCTAAATGACATTATAGAACGAGGAAATCTCGATTCTATATGAACCATACCATTAGTAACTGCTCTCAAGAAAGAAGTCATGGATTCAACCAGTACTGAAAGGTGCCGATGTCGTTCCATGAGAACAGTGTGAAATTAAGGACTAAAGGAGCTAGGCATGAGGATTTCATAATTCAAACAGTTCAAGGCGACCCTATAGGAAGTTTTCTAGTTATTAAAATGAGAAAAATGAAGACAGAATATGTGTTAGTGGACAACAAGTGAACCACCTACGGCTCTTTTGAAACTGCGTTGTCTGTTTCTAGCGCAGACAAACTTCAACAGTGTGTCCAAAGATTATATAGACCACATCTGGAAGTATTCATGAAATACATTCTAAAACAGTGTACACTGAGGTGACAAAAGTCAGGGGTAGCAATATGCACATAAGAAGATGGCGGTAGTATCGTGTACATAAGGTATAAAAGAGCAGTGCATTGTTGGAGCTGTCATATCTACTCTGGCGATTCATACGAAAATGGTTCCGACGTGATTATGGCCGCACGATGGCAATTAACAGACTTTGAACTCGGAAATGGAACGCAGTGGTCAACGGTCTTCACATAACTACCGTAGGCAGCGACGTTTGCGTAGAGTTGTCAGTGCTGACAGACAAGCAACACTGTGTGAAATAACCGCCGAAATCAAGGCGGGATCCTAACGTATCCGTTAGGACAGTACGGATAAATGTGGCGTTACCTGGAAATGGCAGCAGACGGCCGACTCGAGTGCCTTTGCTAACAGCACGATGTAGCCTGCATAGCCCTTCCTGGGATCGTGACCATATAGGTTGAACCAAAGACGACTGGAAAACCGTGACGTGTTTAGATGAGTCCTGATATCAGTTGGTGAGAGCTGGTGATGGGGTTCGATTGTGGCGCAGATTCCACGAAGCCATGGACCCAAATTATCAACAAGACATTGTGCACCACGTAGCTCCATAATGGTGTGGGAGGTGTTAACGTGAAGTGAACTGGGTCGTTTGATCCAACTGAACCGACCATTGCCTATGCTCGGCTACTTAGAGACCATTTGCACCCATTCATGGAGTTCATTTTTGTGGATGACAATCCGCCACACCAACAGCCCATAATTCTTCATCTACATCTACATCTACTAATATACTCCGCTAGCCACCAAGCGGTGTGTGGCGGAGGGCACCATTCGCACCAAAGTCATATCCTCCTCCCCCCTCTGTTCCACTCGCGGATCGCGCGAGGGAAAAACGACTGTCTGAACTCCCAGTACGAGCTCTAATTTCTCTTATCTCTGAATGGTGATCACTGCGCGATATGAAAGTTGGTGGTAATAATATATGCTCTACATTCTCGGCGAAGATTGCATTCTGGAATTTAGTGAACAGCCCCTTCCGTTTAGCGCGTCGTCTTTCTGCAAGCGTGTCCCACTTCATACTTTCTATGAGATTTGTAACGCTCTCGCGATGGCTAAATGTACCAGTCACGAATCTTGCCGCTCTTCTTTGGAGCTTCTCAATAACTTGAATCAGACCCAACTGTTAAGGATCCCATACAGACGAACAATACTATAAGACTGGACGAACTGAAGTATTGTAAGCTATTTCCTTTGTTGAAGGACTGCATCGCTTCAGGATTCTACCAACAAACCGCAATCTAGAGTCCGCCTTCCCCTTTACTTGTGTAATCTGATCGTTCCATTTGAGATCATTTCGAATAGTCACGCCCAGATACTTGACGGATGTAACCGCTTCCAAAGACTGGGCACTTTATTTTGTACTCGTACATTAATGGGAATTTACGCTTTGTTATACGCAAAAGGTTACACTTACTAACATCGAGAGATAACTGCCAGTCATTACACCACGCATTTATTTTCTGCAAATCCTCATTGATTTGTTCACAGCTCTCGTGTGATACTACTTTTCTGTAGACTACAGCAACATCGGCAAACAGTCTAATGACGCTGTCAATACCATCAACCATATCGTGTATGTATGAGTAAATACACAAATCACGTAAAAAGCAGCGGACCTATTACGCTGCCCTGGAGCACACCTGATGTTACGCTTGTTTTTGTTGAAGTCTCCTCATTCAGGACGACGTACTGCTCTCTGTGTGTTATAAAACCTTCTATCCAACCGCATATGTCATCGGATAGACCGTAAGCGCGAACTTTTTGGAGCAAGCGACTGTGCGGGACTAAGTTGAACGCCTTTCCAAAGTCGAGGAATATGGCATCAACCTGGGAGCCAGTATCTAGAGCCTGTTGTATGTCATGCACAAAGAGGGCCAGCTGTGTCTCGCATGACCGCTGTTTCCTAAAACCGTGCTGACTTCTGCAGATGAGCTCCTCAGGGTCTAGAAAGTTCATTACGTCCGAACCGAGAGGTCACTTCGTGCACAAAATCCTGCACCTGCAATAATTTCGCAATTGTGGACAGCTGTAAGGATAGCATGGCCCAAAATTTCTGGATGGTACTTCCAGCGACGTGTTGGGTCCTTGCCACATCGAGTTGCTGCAGTACGCCGAGCAAACGGAAGTCTGACACGATACTAGGAGGTAACCCATGACTTTTTTCACCTCAGCGTAAAACGAATATATTTGAAAAAAGTGGAGCAAATTAAATAGCAAATTACGGAACAAGCTGACGATTCACTATATTTAACGCGATTACTTGAAGAAATACAGCAACCAGTAAAAATAATGTGCCCTTCTTCCTATATTCCTTCAAGTAATTTAATCCACCCTGACGGAGCTGAACCACCATTAACACAGATCAATTAGTATTTGATGCTGTTGTAGACAATGGCTGGTTCTACAGGGAAGTAAATTAACAGAAGAGTGAAAATGGGCTGAAGTGCTTTCGGTGAATCAGAATGCCCCGCTGCGTTGAAAAGGTGAGTTAACCATCACTGCGTATAACAGTTTTGGCTTGTGGAAGTGAAGCATTGACTTTTTACGGCGAACAAACACTGTGGATTGCTAAGTGATTAACGGAGATAGCTAAGTTAGATATTGTTAGAACAGACAGGTAAGAAACAAATGCAGCAAGGGAAAGATTGGATAGGAGAAAGTACTTACGACCTCAGTAACAAAAAAAAAAAAAAAAAAAAAAAAAAAAAAAGGAGGGGGACAGTACATACAGGAAGGCGAATGAGTGACTGACAAGCCATAGCGTCTCTTTGGTGGCTCAATATTAGAAAATGTGCAAGAACGGCGAGGTTGCGGCAGGTTAAGACGCGATGAGTGAAAATGGAAAATCATCAAAATTAGTGTGAGGCATCTTTGAGTTAGATTACTTTTTAGTGAACTTGAACTCAGAAATCACGCTGAATTTATTTCGTACGGATCGGAAATGAATTCTGGAGGTGATGCAAGTACTTACCTTGACTTTGTCGAAGTCGCCATGTCCACTCAAGGTAACAGACAGTACCGAACGAGTAGCACTCGTAGCCCGTATCTGTGGATAAAAAAACTATCATCGGAAAACAAATTTACAAACACAAAACCCCCTCCCCAGACAACAAACACACACACACACACACACACACACACACACACACACATATACACACACACCACGCATACATGACCGATGATGATCTTTAACTCCAAAAGCAACAGGGTGAGCCACTAAAGCTGTTTTCATGCTGGAGCTCATTTAACCTGCCATTTCGTTAATTGTCTGAACTGTTTCAGTAGACTATATTGTAGTCTACTACTTTAAAAACGACCTTTGCTAGGTTTAGAGGGGCAGGTGTAGAGTTGTTGCTCAAATTATTGTACATTTATAATAAATTATGTTTTTATTTTTTTGGTATATGTGGCGCAGATGTTTTCTTTTATTCAGATTTTTAAATTTACAGAGTTGAGTGCGTATTTCGTTGAAGTGGATCAGGTGGAATACCCTGTCGGTATAAAACACTTTTGTCTGAGTATTTTATTGATAAAGAAAACTCACTGAAATCTGATGAACGTCTGTACAGATTTAGCGCACTCATTTTCAACAGTTTTGAAATGAGAAACTAAACTTTAATCCAATGGCAACGTTACCATCAATAACATGAAGTACGGAATACGAATCCTTCTTATTATTTACCTTGAAAAACGTAAAAGAATATTTATATGGCTAGTTGCTAGCCATTTACAGATTTTTTCTGGAAAAATTATTAATTACTCCTATTCAAGAATTCCTCTCTGTTATAGAAGTAACTGTTAAGGAGAAATGTCTTTCATCTAAATTTGGAAAAGTTTCCCCTATGAGTAAGATATTTTATTTTCATTGCTAGATTTTCAAAGTTGTATAGCTGCATATTTTACTCCGTTCTGCGCCAAAGTTAAAACGCAGATCAATTTTCTTCTAGTGCTGTACGTTTCAATATCTCTGTTACCATCAAACTCAAATGTTTTGTTGATAACAGATTTCATAAGTGATAAATGTACTGTAGTTAGTATTCCCAACTGTCTACAGAAATTGTTGTGTGAACCACAGTTATAATTCTAATTACTTTTCTTTTGTTTAATGGATACTTCTTGTCTAAATGTACTCATAGTTACTCCAGAATAATATCCCACAATATATCGTGAACGAAAACATGAAAAATGACTGACTTCTAATTTCCCAAATTTCGCAATTATTCTTCTATCAGAAATAGCTGAACCTAAACGTATTAGCATTCTACTACAGTAAATGGTTCTCCACTTCAAATTTAAACCAGTGTGCACATCTAAGGTCTTACTAGTTTCTATCATGTTTACTTTTCCTTTTAAGTGGAACATTTCCGACTGTTCAAAAATTAAATGAGCTTAGAGTCAGCCTATTTGTGCAAACCAGTCAGTAACCTACACAAATATGTGCACATCTAAGAACTTACTACTTTCTATCGTGTTTACTTTTCCTTTTAAGTATACTAGGTTAATAGGAAGTGGGACATTTCCGACTGTTCAAAAATTAGATGAGCTTAGAGTTAGCCTATTTGTGCAAACCAGTCAGTAACCTACACAAATATGTGCACATCTAAGAAGTTACTACTTTCTATCGTGTTTACTTTTCCTTTTAAGTATACTAGGTTAATAGGAAGTGGGACATTCCTGACTGTTCAAAAATTAGATGAGCTTAGAGTTAGCCTATTTGTGCAAACCAGTCAGTAACCTACACAAATACTTCATTTACTATTTTCTCTGTTGATGCTTCTTTGCTCGGCTTGGCAACAGTGTTTGATTCATCAGCAAATAGGGCTAATTCTGCCCACTCATTCAGATCATTAACATAAAGCAAGAATAGTAGTGTGCGAATGATGAAACTCTTTGGATCTCCCATTGTAATTTCTCCACATTCAGGTGAGGTAGCAACCCTATTTTGTGTTACTCAAACAGCCTACGGTAACTTTCCGCATTTTATTTTTAAGGAAGGCCTAAGCCAGTTATTTGCTAGGTCACATATTCCAGAAAAACTTAAATTCTCTAAAGAATATTATGATTAGAGCACTCAAATGCCTGTGATAAGTCACAGCAGGACTCAACTGGAGGTATTTGATGGTTTAAAGATTTTATTCTTTGCGCAATAAATGTGTAAATAGCGGATTTAGTAAATGGCACTTTTGAAATTCTTGTGTAGCGGGACCACCGAAAAGGTCAAGTTCGACACTGTTCCTGGGTGCATTACATGTTCCCACGTCTCGTCATGCGGGTGCATCCAACACTGTCGAACGTGATTATTGTTGTGATCAAGGTGTTATGGTGTGGAGAGGCATATGTTGCATGTATGTGTTGACCTCCTTGTGTTTGAACACGGTAGGCTTACCGGGCAACGTTATTGTGTCACTGTACTCCTCCACCTTGTGCGTCTTTTCAGGGGTGCATTCGGTCCCGACTTTATTTTTAAGGGGGAAATTGTGCAACCGGATTGAATAGCGCAAGTGGAGGAGCTTTTGGAACAAGAGGATAATCAGTGATTGGGCTGACCTGCCAGTTATCCCGATTGAGATCCGACTGGACACGTGTGGATTACGTTAGGGAGACGTATTTCAGCACACCCACGTGCATCAACGACCATCCAGCAACTGCCAACCGCATTGGTGGAGGAATTGAACACCCTAACCCAAGAACTTCTTACCAACCTTCTGACCAGGAAGGGAGCTCGCTGTGGAGCAAATACAGGGTGTCCGAAAAGACTTTCCCTGATTACACAAATTGATAACTCAGGCTAGAAGTAAGATACAAATATGAAACTAGTGTCGAATTTTTTACAACTATCAAAGTTCTTTTTTAGGTTCGCAGTACGTAAGTAGTGGATGAAGTGCAGTGCCCAAGAAGCCATGTTAACCAATCAAGAGATGGCACAGTGTGTCCTGTGGTACCGAGGGACATTATCACCAACCACAGTGCAGAGACACTTCCAGACAACATTTGGAAGGAATCCACCTGATGTCAAGAGCATTAAAGCCTGGTATTAGAAGTTCAAGAACACAGGATCGGTTGCTGACCTTCCGAGGTCTGGTCGACCAAGAACCTCAGCAGACAGGGTGGAAGCTGTAAGGCAGTCTTTTCTGCGAACTCCGAAGAAATCGGTGCGCAGGGCCTCACGTGAATTACAGATGCCAAAAAGCTCTCTCCATGACATTTTAGACAAGCGTTTATTGTTTCGTGTATACAAAGTGCAAATCGTTCAGGCCTTGTTGTCCAATGACTTTGCGGTCGAAATGTTATCACGTATTGAGGACAATGATGGTTATCTCAGACGAATTGCCTTTTCCGACGAAGCGACCTTCTTTGTCAGTGGAGTAGTGTATCGCCATAATGTGCGCATTTGGGGTTCACAACCCCCTGGCGAGGTCATGGAGTGCACCAGAGGCAGTCCAAGGGTGAATGTTTGGTGCGCGCTATTTCACGATCGAATTATCGGGCCATTCTTCTTCGCTGAGGCTACCATCACATCTTCAGTGTATCTGGTCATGTTGCAACTGCATGCTGTTCCTCAGCTGCTTCAGTATCACCCCGATGTCTTGTTTCAGCAAGGCGGTGCACCGCCTCATTGGGGTTTGGACGTCCGTGCCTATCTCGATATGACCTTTCCTGGGCGATGGATTGGTCGTGATGGGCCAACGGTTTGGCCTCCACGCTCTCCTGACATAACCCCATTAGACTTCTTTCTGTGTGGTTATGTCAAGGACTAGGTCTACCGAACACGTGTACCAGATCTTGAAACCCTGCGGCAACGGATAACCACAGTCGTTGAATCGATTCCTCCAGTGATGTTGGCTAATGTGTGGACGGAAATTGAATATCGCCTAGATGTGCTACGTGCTACCAAGGGTGCTCATGTGGAAGTTTACTGATGTGTGAAAAAAACTTTGATAGTTTGTAAACAATTAGACACCAGTTTCATATTTGTATCTTACTTCTAACCTGAGTTATCAATTTATGTAATCAGGGAAAGACTTTTCGGACACCCTGTATTTCCGTCTGTATTGATAAAAGGTCCAGCGGACCATCATGAATCACAGTGGCGTAAGTGTAATTTGTCACATTGAATAAAAGTGTCATTGCTGTTCGTCTCATTCCGTATTTTGTTAAGTTACCTTCTGTGCTGTAATGTAGCAGTTCTTTCTATGTATGGTCCAAGTGAGCCGTGGCGAGCTGGCACCAATGTTATTTTGTTCCTATATCGTTGAGATCCATTGTGGTTGAGCTAAACTATCTTTGCTTTTCGCCTGTCTTATGTTCCTGGTTGGCGGGCGAAGGGATTAGGTTGTTAGCCTTCGACGGGTAACCTTCGAGATTACGTGACATTTCGCTGGGAGACGAGTGTTAACGGCTGCCGAACGAACCTGATGACCGTTGTATGTTGTGGTGTGAAATCGGTCGGGCTTTTTGGCGACATAGGCAGCTTGGAGATACAAGTTCTGTGACTTCGCTGGGAACAAAATATGAAGTGAAGCGGTGAAGCTGTGGAACCCGCTCCTTCATATTGTGTACGTGATACGAAGTAAGTGGTCGTAATTGTGTTTTGTTGACCGACCCACTCAGAGGTACTTATATTTTATTATTATGGTGAGACTTCACAGTCGACATTTAAGATGGTGTGGAAGAGTCCAGTTAGACTAGTTAAATGGTGGTCGTTATTTGAAAGTTTTCTGAGAAGTTTTACCAGTGCTCTGTATTTCTTGTAATCAAATGATTTTATGTTGGCGTTTACAAAGTCTGCACTCTATTAATACAATTGTTAATGTGTAAAATTCTTAAGGTCAAAGTTGCGGATTTGTCAGTAGTGTAACGCCTTCCTTTATACGCTTACCCTTATATCGAGTCAGAGGTTCTGCCGAGTGTTTCTATTTTTCAGAGTTATTGGAATGTCTTTATGATTCGCGCAAAAACATTTGATTGCGCCAGCGCCTTGGCAAGGAGTGAAATGTCATCCGAGATCCGGGCCTGGCAGTGTTTAAGAACCTGGCCACTACCGGGAGTTGATCACATACCGCCTTCCAAAGTTCAGCATTTATCTTCCTTCCGCCAAGGCGGGTTAAACTAGTAGATATATAAATATATATTGTATGTAACTTGTTCTGATACGAACCTGTTTCCTTAAATATTAGGGACTGGCAACTGGCTAAACTTTAAATTCCATAGCATCTCCTGAGTTCCTTGCACAGCTCTTTCAAGTACTCTTTTATTAACACGCCTGAGCACGTTAACATTCATTTTTAAGGATCAGTGTTTCTGTTGTAGTTTTTTTATATAAGTGGTTGTATCATTTTATGTAATTGGATCTTAATTTGTCACTAATGTTGAAGTGTCATTAAGTCACCCTTTATTGGTAACTGTTTTCATTATATGTATTTTGAGGGAAATCCTATATGGGACTTTGAATTTCTGAACTTTGTCAGTAATTCTGTTTCCTTAATAAGGGAAAATAAAGCGAGGGGTGTTAGTGCCCGGCAACATTAAGTTTGTAACTGAGCTTTTAACAAGTGCTTCCTTAACGGAATGAAATAGTATGTTTATAAGGGTATTTTAGTAAAGCATGTTAAGTGTGGCCATCCTAATGTAGTAACTGATTTTAAGGAGTTTGATGAAGTGCCTATGTGAAGTAACTGATAATTGCTATGATGAAGGTTTCTATAAATGCCTGGCACATTAAGTTTGTTATAACTTTCTCTTAAGGGACTGTTTATTTGAGTACTGAGTACGTTGGATTTCTAACCCTATTTGCAAGGCTTTATCTAGTGGCTCGTCCACAATTTGAAATTGTCAAATTCCTTAAAAGTCGTAAATTCAATAAAATGTCTTAATTATTAATTGTGACTACCAACCATGATTCCATCCCGCTTCCCCTTTTATGGTATCTAAGATATGGTGGGTAAGTGTGGCACGAAAAGGGAACCACTTACCACCAAGGTTCATCCAGCTATGTTACTTGGCAGTGACACATCCTAGGGAAGTTATTCTCGTCCTTAGGTTTTGCACACCAGTGTTTTACTTTGTATTTAAGCGTTTCTTTTTCTGTTAGTACTTACACTGAAGAGCCAAAGAAATTCGTACTCCTGACCAATAGCCGGCCGAAGTGAACGAGCGGTTCTAGGCGCTTCAGTCTAGAGCCGCGCGACCGCTACGGTCGCAAGTTCGAATCCTGCCTCGGGCATGGATGTGTGTGATGTCCTTAGGTTAGTTAGGTTTAAGTAGTTCTAAGTTCTAGGGGACTGATGACCTTAGATGTTAAGTTCCATAGTGCTCTGAGTAATTTTTTGAACCAATATCGTGTAGAGCCCCCGCCAGCACGGAGAAGTGCCGCAACGTGACGTGGCATGGACTCGACAAAAGTCTGAAGTAGTGCTGGAGCAAACTGATACCATGAATCCTGCAGGGCTGTCCATAAATCCGTAGGTGCACGAGGGAGTGGAGACCTTTTATGAACAGCACGTTGCTTCCAGATTAACTCAAGAATAATCATGTCTAGGGAGTTTGGTGGCCATTGTAAGTGTTTAAGCTCAGATGAGTGTTCCTGGAGCTACTCTGTAGCAATTCTGGACCTGTGGGGTGTCGCATTGTCCTGCTGGAATTGCCCAAGTCCGTCGGAATGCACAAGGGACATGAATGGATGCAGGTGATCAGACAGGATCCTTACGTACGTGTCACCTGTCAGAGTCGTATCTAGACGTACCATCAGTCCCACATCATTCCAACTGAACACGCCCCCCACCATTGCAGATCCCCACCAGCTTGAACAGTCCCCTACTAACATGCAGGGTCCATGGATTAATGAGGTTGTCTCCATACCCGTACATGTCCATCCGCTCGATGCAATTTGAAACGAGACTCGTCCGACCAGGCAACGTGTTTCCAGTTGTAAGGTGTCAGGCAAATCCAACACCTTCCATAAAAACCCTGACATGATAAGCAAATCCAGTAGTATGTCACATAGCTCCGAATTAATCGTGACATTAAATTAACCAAAGTAATACGAGTAACGAGTGAGCAAATGGAATACCACAGACTAACACAAGAATGCCTAAATGCATGTCATACCTTCTCACCGTGAAACAGACGCAGCTGCCAGGGGAGAAACGAGAACAGAAGCCGAGAGCAGAACCACGTTAAACGAGAAGGCCCTACGATAAGGGACGGACGGACACCCACGTCGCCAGCTAACCGCTACGTCCACACCACCCGCACGTTTTAGCGTGAGACTTTTTCGCGTGTCTGTTACGTTAGGACCACCCCCCAGCCCATGTTAAAAGATAGAGCCCTCCAGAAGAACAGTATAGATCTTACGATAACGCTAAAAGCACCACACCAGCTGCAAGTTTTAGCGTGAGACTTTTTCGCGTCTCTGTTACGTTGCAAACTTTAAAAAACATTGCCCCACCACGAAAAGTATAACGTTTCTCATTGGATAGACAGAAGTTTTCTAGGCGGAGCTTAAGGTTAACATTGACACCCTGATTGGTCAGATGAAAACACAGCCAGATAGTTTTCTTTTTAAACCAACTTCGGTAAATTGTAGTAAGGAGAAGTTAGGGGAGTTGCTTCCGAGAGGGCGAGCTGGATGGAGCTGCGCCGGCCGCCACCCTCTGACGAACACCAACAAGGTAATGAACGCACATGATGCCGCATTTTTGAGCGCATAAGGCTTCCCTCAGAACTGCAGAAGTCTCATCTGTTACATCCCCTTATTACGTAATACTAGTGTCGAACATCAATTAAAGCTCATATTGTTCACATTTGCCACTTGAAGTAAAAATCTGAAACGAGAAGATTTTTCTGTTATATAGTTATTGAGAAGCCACATCAGCCACTGTAATTTATGACAAGTTAGATAAGTAATTAAAGATAATTGAGGGTCACTGTAGACCATTTTGATAGTTTTTTTTCTTTTGTGAAACTTAATTTAAACCTAGATTATAGATGTGATATGGCATAGGTCATCCTTCGATCCATTATAGAACTTGGAAACCCATTCAGGGAATATTCGTTCACATTTTTGTTGAACGCAGTCGGTTTTTACCATCCTGTATTAAAACATTTCCTTTTATCAATAGTGCAATTTATAAACGATGTTTTGTGAGTAGAATAAAATTTCCAATGGTAAACTTAACTGCTTTTTCGACGTTATTTTACCAGCTAACTAAAAATAGGAAAGCCTTGAGCCCCTTCCACTAAATTTAGTTAGTATTAAGATTCTTTTACAGGGAGTGCAGTGGAGCTGACGCTGAGATCATTAAGTATTTGGTTATATCATCGCTAGTGTCACTGAACTCTTCTGAATTCTACATGTCATGTGTGGTCTGACGTCTCCTTACCAGCAACAAGTCCCAGGTTCAAACTAGTCAATTCCCTAAAAAAACACGCTCAGAGCGTCATTGCGTGAAAGTGGTAGGGAGACACGATATAGAACAAACAGACACCATGCAGAATGTTTAGAAAATGGCGACCCGGCCAGGATGGTAAAATGCTATGATTGAAGGTCGACCACATGCCTAACTAGGTCAGAAAAATATCCTGTTGAAACATTTTCGTAGTAAATTTTTTTTCCTAAAGTTTTAAATAGTCGAAAACAGTAGCTGCAGCGATAGATAGTAAGAAACTGTCAGAGACAATAGTATTATTAAGTTAAGAATTTTAAAAATTGTTAGAATTATGTTTTCTCCTCAATGCAAGCGCACAGGTGGCGGATACATCGTTGACAAGTTGGTTCTGACCCAACAAGTAAGTGAATGGTTTGTCAAGTAGTGTGAACAAAAAGTTTATGAACCGCGTGAGATCGTATGAGCGCATGTTGACGCGAAGTAGGGCGCGTGAATTGCTTTTAAAACAGAAAATAAGGGATTCGGAAAGATTAGCAATGGCAGATCGAGACCTTGACTGAATTGAGGTAGAGACCCAGCATGAAAATGGACAGAGAATAGAGGACAGTACAACAGACGATGCAGTATCGCGAGAAATAGGACATATAACGCACCATAACGAGGATAATGTACGTCAAGGCATAGAAAACGTAAGTCAGCATTCGACAGAGGAGCAGGAAAGTAGAGAGACATTCGATGAGGATTATAAGTTGCGTCTTGAATACGTAGAACCCATAGTACAAGTAATCAGAGCTCCCTCACCACAGAGTACAAGGAATGCGAGCAGAAACGTGTCACAGCACAGTTCAATGCAATCGGTTGCAAGCCAACACTTGGGCGAAAACACAGAGTGTACGACATCGGAAGAAAACGCAATAGGACCCACCAATCTGGCAGAATTATTACAATTAATGACGGAAACCATGAGAAGACAAAATAAGGAAACCGCGAACCAAATTAAAATTCAGAATGCAGAAATGACGAAAAAAAATGCAGAAACCACGAGACAAATGCGTGCGATTAAAGAACAAAACAAAAAAATTCAGTTACACCCAAGTCATATTGGAGACGAGGCAAAAGAATCTCGAGAAGTGATAGGAAACTTAATAACAGGTTACAATCAATTGAGAACAGACATTGACAAGGTACAAGCGGACGTACAAACATTGCGCAATGACATTCAGGACGAGGTCAAAACATTACGTAACAACACCCAGGGAGAAGTCAAGAAACTAGAGAAACAGGTAGACGTAATTACTAGACAAGCAGCAGGTACAGTGCGTGAAATTGTTGAAAACAGTGTGTTACACAAACGTATCACAAAAGCAGCGCTGAAAAGATATAACCGCATAGTCAAAATAGAAGCGCAAACGAAGCGACAATTTCAGAAATTGCGAACAGAGTTGTTGCAAACCATTGAAGAGCGTAGTGAACAGGATCGAATAAGCACAGAGTCTGAAACCACATCCGTATCTGTAACAGCACCGGAAAAACAAGCAATTAACGAAGATATTACGCATTTGCGATTCCAATCACAGGCGGAAAGTAACATACGTGACAATGGAAAGCCAGGTCGCGAAGAGTACAGTGCAATGCATTCAGCTACACGTTCACAACCGATGGAAGAAAATTATTGCGTACCACTCCAACGATACTACGCAAGGGTAGGCGAAAGTTACAGTGGACAATATCCAATGGATCTACCACAACCGGAAAGAACGACGGGAGAAATGATCAGAAACAAAAGTGGCGAAGAATCGCGAATTTCATATGGAGCTATGACGAAGTACGACAGCGATCATTTCCTCACAGTCAGGAAATTTCAACACTTTCGAGAAGGAAACTCATTACATCCACGAACTTTCATTGATCAGTTTCGAGTAGGATTACCAGAACACTGGACGCTAGCACACAAATTAGACTTTATATGTGCACACATGTCAGGAACAGTCGCAGAAACCATGCAGAATGTTGCAGCGACATGCCGATCGTACGAAGATTTCAGAGAGAAGTTTGTCTCACGATATTGGTCCAGCGAAGCACAGAACAGAGTGAAGTACGAATTATTATAGAACCCATATTTTGAAAATTCAGGAGAGAAGAGTGCCGTGAAATTTTTCGAATTAATGACAAAGAAAAATCAATGCTTAGATGTGCCATACAGTGACGGAGAGTTGATTAAATTATGCGCGATGAAGGTACCATTGAAATACCAGCAATCATTAGTAGGTCGCGGAGGCAATGACGTCGAAGCATTTAAAGGTATTCTAAGGGAACTAGAGTTCATATTTTCGGAAGATGACGCAAGAAAAAGACGAAGCGCACGTGAAAACGAAAGCAAAAAGCAGTGGAATCCACAAGACACAGTACGAGGAAACTATAATTGCGAACCATGTGATCACTTCGCACCAAGAAATGACAATAGAATTTCTACAAAGAACCGGTTATGGATTTAGAAGAGAATATGGCAATAACTATAATTCACCCAGGAACGGCAACAACTATTACAGAGGAAATGACGACAACCGGAACGGGTACTGGAGAACCAATAGACCGACAAATTATCAACAAAGAAACCACTATCAACAAGCTGAACAAGAAAAGAGAATACAGAAAAGAGAATACAGATTGACCCAGGACAATTCCAGCACCTTGAACAGAGAAGTAAAAATCTTATCACGAGAAGAGAAGAAGGAAGAAAGAAATCCACAGGGACCAGATGAAAACGAAGACAAGAAAATAACAATCTCTTGTTGGGACGAAATTAACTGGGAGAATACTGACGAGGAAGATGAATTACCAGAAGCATGCACAACGAATGTAGGAGGAAAGGGCGAAGTAATGAGTATTGCAGAGCTATTTGAGATGGAAACCAGGGAAAGCGAATTCAATGAGGATAATGCGCAGTCGACAGAAGTTGAAAATAAGTTACGAGTGGGCACACAACCCAACGTATATAATGAAGGAAGTTGTGATGCGATAATTAGAGCATTTAGATGCGATTATGTGGAAGCAGCGACGAAGAAGGAGAAGATAGGCGAGGATGAGAAAAAAGTAGAGGATGTTGAAGAAAGCATAAATGAAGGAAGAAATAGAGAAGAGGAAATAAGAGAGAGATAAGTAGCAGTCGAAGCTTATCCTACAGAAAGTTTGAATTCACAAGGGAAATTCCTAAAAAGACTCATGTATGATTCAGTGGAGGATTCGTTGATGCAAGAAGAAGAAGAACAGAACCAACCCTTTCAAATTCAACCAATTGTGAAGGCCATGGTAAAGCATATCCCAGTCAATATTGTAATTGATAGCGGAAGTGAACTGACTGCGATCTCAGAAAATTTATTCATGCAGTGTGATGCCAATGAGGAATTACCAGTTCTGAAAACACGTAAGATTAAAGTAAGAGGTCCTATTAGAAACAATGCTGCGGAAGTTACGAGACAAACAAGGTTAACTCTTTCGTGTCAAGGTCACAAGATCGAAGCCAACTTTGTGATTATACCTGAACTAACTGTAGATTTGATATCAGGTTCAGATTTTTTAAATGAGAGACGAGCAATGATAGATATGGGGAAAGGTAGCTTAACATTAGGGAATTTCACACTTCTCTTTCAGCCAAAGCTAAAATGAGAAGAAATACCAGTTGTAAACAAACAATTAAGAATGATGTGAGATAAAGAGGACAAAGAATTAGAATTGTATGCACAAAAGGGGGAATCGCCTCAACTCATGTTAGAAGTTCATAAAGAAATCGACGAAAAATTGCAACAAGTTCATGGTATTTCGGAACACAGTAAAAGAGAATTAGAGGGTATTTTACGAGATAAAGCAGAGGTATTTTTACCTAAGACTGGCAGTATTAAACACTTTCAGTACAAGTTTGAAGATTAATTTTATTATTGGTAAATAATCAGCACAATATTTCAAGATTATGTTGCAGATAAGATCGTCAGGAGAAAGAAGAATGAAGAGAGAGGAAGGTGGGAAAAAGAAAGTAGTTTCAATAAAAACAAAAACAAAAATAACACCAATAGTACCATAGATTAAGGTGAAGGGGTAAAGCGTAGATAGTCTAACAGCATGAAATACTAAAATGCTATACACCATGACACTACACAAAAAAAATAAAAAAAACGAATTTGAGGATTTCTTGTAGAAGTTAAGACTCAAAATATCTTAGAATTGTAACATGGAAAGGGTGCCAAAATTTGTAAAGCTTTTTAAGAAGGCGTAAAACAATATAGGTACTAGACATATGTTAGATGATTATAAGTGAAACTTTTTGTAAGAATCATTGTAAAAACTCCAGCAAAGACCAGATGCAACGACCCACAAGTTGCAATGCGAGAAGTATCAAGAAAGAAAAGGACGTAATTAGCAAGACACGATTCCTACAAGGCAGAAGCGTCGAGAGAAGGGAAAGGAGAGCGAGACCAACAGAAGGCCTGTGTAACTGAAGTGGGCAATAAATTTAACCACTAGGCGGAACCCTGCTGCTGGGACAGAACACGGAGCCGCACAGTGACAGAACCCTGCAGAGACGCGACGGGACACTGAACGCCGAACGCCGGAATGGTCTCCGAGCGCCCCCACACAGCAGAGCGAGCAAAAAACGTCCTGACAAGAAGACCGCTTGGGCAAGCCACCACTGGCAAAAAAATAAGTGTAAAAGTCACACTACCGCTATTAAACAGCACGCTGATGCACGAAACTGAAGAAAACGTCCACAAAGTAAAAATGACACACCCAAACAATTTATCAAACCGTTACTAGGAGGAGAACTCAAAGCGACTAGTTATCAATAAATATTTCCATATCCTGCCCAGAGAAGAACCAAGAATCAAGTAGGAAGCAGAGAAAAAGCAGGAAGAACAGAAGTTGAAGATTGGCAAGATTGAGACCAAGAAAGAAGATGGGTGAAGAATAGACCACATACCTTCCCAAATCCTTATTCTATTGTAAACTAGTCGTCTGCGAAGTATTACAACGAAAAACGACCGCTTTCAGCGACACATCACGATGACTTTCACGCATACAAAGCCGGTAAACCACGAGATTCTGCACTCACAGCTCCATTCCATTATGGGACTTCTAAACAGCAACACACACTTGCAAAGCCAACAAGAAACGACAGACGAAGCTGTAAATCAAATACTTGCCCACATCCATTTCGCTCAAGTCCATGACCTTCGTGCAAAAACATTCGCCAACCTCATGCTTAAACACTCATAGGATTGTGTAAATGTGTGAAATCAAATTATATGATGTAGGAATTGCGCAGAAGAAACATGTGAAAAACTAAATAAGTTAAGCACACCAGACAGTTAATAAACTACAAAAAAACAGTCATTGACTATGGACTTAAATAAAAAATAGACATCGATAAAAATAAGTCCTTAGTTCTGAAATGGACAGTATATAAAGAACAAAAGTAAGGCATAATAAACACTAAAACGATATGCCACTTATTTTCTCCTCATAAAAATAAAAGAATAACTATATTTTACTTATTTTCTTCCTATAAAACCAAAGAATAATAAATTATCTTGTTGGATGTTTTCCCTTTTTTTTAAACATTTGTACCATTTGTAATGATAATATCTCAATACTTGTGAATGTATGTTTCTTTGTCAAAGCAATTCTTGGATATAATTCTTATTTGTTAGTGTAACAATGAAGAAATGAGTGTCTAGAAACAAAGACATTTTACTTGTACATGATATTTAGAAAATGTGTTAGGAATAGATTTTACTTAAGTACTACATTTATAAAAAAAATATATTTCTAAGAAAATCGATGTGAAAGACTCCTCACTTTCGATAACAAACTTCTTAAAAAACAAACTCGACACTTAAATAAAGAAAGAAAATAATTAAAAATTAATAATAGCATAAAAATATTCTTCTCTTGTCATTTTTAATTATAATGTGGAAGAATATAAAAATACAAATTAGTAATACAAACTAGCATAGAATAGAATAACGTGGCTGAACAGTAGGCAACAAAATTTAGACAACAGTATAATTTTTGACTGACTTACACAACAATTCAATCATTGCCTAACTTCAGTACAAAAATTAAGTTCGATGGGTGGTGATATGTAAGGTGTCAGGCAAATCCAACACCTTCTATGAAAACCCTAACATGATAAGCAAATCCAGTAGTATGTCACATAGCTCCAAATAAATCGTGACATTAAATTAACCAAAGTAATATGAGTAACGAGTGAGCAAATGGAATACCACAGACTAACACAAGAATGCCTAAATGCATGTCATACCTTTCCACCGTGAGACAGACGCAGCTCCCAGGGGAGAAACGAGAACAGAAGCCGAGAGCAGAATCATGTTAAGCGAGAAGGCCCTATGATAAGGGACGGATGGACACCCACATCGCCAGCTAACCGCTACGTCCACACCACCTGCAAGTTTTAGCGTGAGACTTTTGCGCGTCTCTGTTACGTTAGGACCACCCCCCAGCCCATGTTAAAAGCTAGAGCCCTCCAGAAGAACAGTATAGATCTTACGATAACGCTAAAAGCACCACACCAGCTGCAAGTTTTAGCGTGAGACTTTTTCGCGTCTCTGTTACGTTGCAAACTTTAAAAAACGTTGCCCCACCACGAAAAGTATAACGTTTCTCATTGGATAGACAGAAGTTTTCTAGGCGGTACTTAAGGTTAACATTGAGACCCTGATTGGTCAGATGAAAACATAGCCAGATGGTTTTTTTTTTTTAAACCAACTTCGGTAAATTGTAGTAAGGAGAAGTTAGGGGAGTTGCTTCCGAGAGGGCGAGCTGGATGGAGCTGCACCGGCCGCCACCCCCTGACGAACACCAACAAGGTAATGAACGCACATGATGCCGCATTTTTGAGCGCATAAGGCTTCCCTCAGAACTGCAGAAGTCTCATCTGTTACATCCCCTTTTTGCGTAATACTAGTGTCGATCGTCAATTAAAGCTCATGGTGTTCACATTTGCCACTTGAAGTAAAAATCTGAAACGCGATGATTTTTCTGTTATATAGTTATTGAGAAGCCACATCAGCCACTGTAATTTACGACAAGTTAGATGAATAATTAAAGATAATTGAGGGTCACTGTAGACCATTTTGATAGTTTTCTCTTTTGTGAAACTTAATTTAAACCTAGATTATAGATGTGATATGGCATAGGTCATCCTTCGATCCATTGTAGAACTTGGAAACCCATTCAGGGAATACTCGTTCACATTTTTTTTTAACACAGTCGGTTTTTACCATCCCGTATTAAAACATTTCCTTTTATCAATAGTGCAATTTATAAACGATGTTTTGTGAGTAGAATAAAATTTCCAATGGTAAACTTAACTGCTTTTTCGATGTTATTTTACCAGCTAACTAAAAATAGGAAAACCTTGAACCCCTTCCACTAAATTTAGTTAGTATTAAGATTCTTTTACAGGGAGTGCAGTGGAGCTGACGCTGAGATCATTAAGTATTTGGTTATATCATCGCTAGTGTCACTGAACTCTTCTGAATTCTACATGTCATGTGTGGTCTGACGTCTCCTTACGAGCAACAGGTCCCAGGTCCTAACTAGTCAATTCCCTAAAAAACACGCTCAGAGCGTTGTTGCGCGGAAGTGGTAGGGAGACACGATATAGAACAAACAGCCACCACGCAGAATGTTTAGACAGTCATCAACAGTCCTACGTCGGTGCTGGCGGGCCCAGGTGGGGTGTAAGGCTTTGTGTCGTGCAGTCATCGAGGGTACACGAGTGGGCCTTCGGCTCCGAAAGATGTTTCGTTGAATGGTTCGCACTCTGACACTAGCTGATGGCCCAGCACTGAAATCTGCAGCAATTTGTGTAAGGGTTGCAGTTCAGTCGTCGTTGGTCCCGTTCCTGTAGGATCTTTTTCCGGCCGCAGCGATATTGAAGATTTGAAGTTTAACCGGATTCCTGATATTCACGGTTCACCCGTGAATTGATCCTACCGGAAAATCCCCACTTCATAGCTACCACGGAGATGCTGCGTCCCTTCGTTCGTGCGCCGACTATAACACCACGTTCAAACACACTTAAATCCTAATAACCTGCCACTGTGGCAGTAGTAACCGATCTAACAACTGCGCCAGACACTTGTTGTCTTATGAAGGTGTTGCCGACCGCAGCGCCGAATTCTGCCTGTTTACATATCTCTGTACTTGAATACTCATGCCTGTACCAGTTTCTTTGGCGCTTCAGGGTATGTACGAAGTGTAACGTGGCTATACAAGCTTCAAGGGGTCTAGCGGATGTCTTGAGGAACAAACAGCGGCTATCGGCCCATGTGCGAAATTCTCATTTGACGACGCTACGCAGCGTCGGAGTTTGTGTGCAAAGGCTGCAGTTAGGACACCTCTGGAGCAGAAAACGTGAGTTGGTGGGTTGACCGTGTTTTGCTAATCGTGAAAGCGTTAGACGTTATCTGACGTCCGGAATGGTATCTGGCCCACTGCGTTGAGCTCCGCTACGGGTTCGTCAATATACAAACCCACCGTTGCTGTGAAATGAGCGGTAGGCACCGGCTCCTGTACTTCGATGCATCGTAGCACCGTTTGATGAAGTTTTCGGAACTAGGAGTCTATGCTCAGCTTGTTCCTCGACACAACCTCTACAGCTCCTGCAAATCTATTACTATCGATTTCCAGCACACTGTATATACAGTAAGGTGCAAAAAGTCATAGCTTAGCGAAATGCACATCCACTAATGGCGGTAGTATCGCAAACACAAGCTATGAAGCCGCCATTTGGATTGAGTGATTCATGTGAAAAGGTTTCCCACCTCATTATGGCCGCAAGTCGGAAATTAACAGACTTTGAACGCGGAATGGTAGTTGGAGCTAGACGCATGGGAAATTCCAATTGGGAATCCTTTAGGGAATTGAATGTTCCGGGATCCCCAATGTCAAGAGTGTACCAAGGATAGCAAATGTCAGGCAATACCTGTCGCCACGGACAACACTGTGGCCAACAGCCTTCACTTAACGACCCAGAAAGAGGAGATTGCTTGGAGTTGTCAGTTCTAACAGACAAGCAACACTGCGTGAAATAATCGCAGAAATAAGTGTGGGTGCTATGACGTACGTGTCCGTTAAGACAGTACAGTGAAATTTGGTGTTAATGGCCTATGGCGGCAGATGACTGATGCGAATGCCTTCGCTAACAGCGCGACATAGCCTGCATCTCTTCTCCTGGGCTCGTGACCGTATCGGTTGGACCCTTGACGACTGGAAAAGCTGGCGGGGTCAGATGAGTCCCGACTTCAGTTGGTCTTATGGTTCAAGTGTGGCGCAGACTCCACGAAGCCAAGGACTCAGTTTGTCAATAAGACTATGTGCAAGCTGGTGGTGGCTCCATATTGGTGTTTTTTACAGGGATCATTGACTGAAAGTCGTTAAGTCTGGCTAGCTGGAGATCATTTTCAGCCATTCATGGACTTCGTGTTCCCAATCTACGATCAAATTATTTTTATGGATAATAATGGGCCACAATTATTCATGATCGATTTGAAGAAGATTCTGTACAATTCGAGTGAATGATATGGCCACCCAGACCGCCCAACATGAATTCAATCGAACATTTATTAGACATAATCGAGAGGTCAATTCGTGCACAAAGTAGTGCACTGGCAACACTTTAGCAATGACAGACCGCTATAGAGGGAGCGTAGCTCAATATTTCTGCAGGGGACTTCCAACAACTTGTTGAATCGATGACACGTCGAGTTACTGCACAACACCAGACAATAGAATGTACTACAGGATACTAGGATGGGGCCCATAGCTTTTGTCACCTGAGTATACTGCCATTAATTAAACAGCGCGTCGTAGGCACGTTGCCCTTGCTGGTGCCGTATTCCCTGACTTCTGGAAGGAATTCGATACAGTTTTGCAATGTTGTTTAGTGAACAAAATATGAGATTATCGACCGTCTGACATACTTTGTGATAAGGTTCAGGACTTTGTTGCATATATAAATCAACACATGGCTGTTAACGGAACAAGAACAAATCATGTAACAGTACTGAATGTTGTCATTCCGCTTAGGCTGTTCCAAAAATCTATATATAACGACTGCAGTTTCGACTTATTGTCATAGTCAGGTGATTTAGGGCAATGGTACACACTCAACAGCATGAAGGTACGGCTACATGGCACCGAACATTAAAAAATCAAAAACATACCATTACCCCACGCCACGCGACAATAGCAAATTGTTGAAACTACAATTCTGATATGAGATATCCATTACTGTTCGATTACACCGTAGGCAAAAAATTGCTGGAAACGATAAAACATGTAGGAGTAAGAATCCGGAGTGCCCTGAATGGAGGTGGGTCTAAGTTCCTGTGGGACCAAACTGTTGAGGTCATCGGTCCCTAAGCTTACACACTACTGAAACTAACTTACTAACTTACGTTATGGACAAGACACACACCCAAGGGAGGACTCGAACCTCCTAAAGGGGAGCGGCGCGAACCGTGGCAAGGAGCCTGGGGTCGCACGCCTACCCAGGGCGGCGTCCTTAAGTGGATCAAAAGTGGTTCAAATGGCTCTGAGCACTATGGGACTTAACATCTGAGGTCATCAGTCCCCTAGAACTTACAACTACCTAAACCTAACTAACCTAAGGACATCACACACATCCATGCCCGAGGCAGGATTCGAACCTGCGACCGTAGCGGTCTCGCAGTTCCAGACTGAAGCGCCAAGGACTGCTCGGCCACAGCGGCCGGCCTTGAAGGGGATCGGCTACATAAAACAAATAGTAGAAAAAGCAGACTCCAGCGTGAGATTCATCGGAGAATCTTAAGGAAAGTTTATCATCCACGAAAGTAGTGACTTACATTACACTCTTTTGACCTATTCTTGAGTATTGTCCATAAGTTTAGATTCCTAACAAGTAGGATTAACACAAGAGACAGAGAAGATCCAATGAAGAACCGGGTGCTTCGTCACTGGATCGTTGACCTCGGTGAGAGTGCGTTACGGAGATGCTCAATAGCTTCTAGTGACAGGTGCATAAGGAAGGCGTTGTGCATCATGGAAAAGCTCACTGTTGAAATTTCGAGTGCGTCCGGCTCAAGAAGAGTCGGACAGCATGTTATTTCCTCCCACAAACTGCGAGATCGGCCGTGTTCGTGCCGATCTCACATGACGCTGCAAACGCGCTGCTCCAGAGGCAGTCCAGTATAATTCCAGACTGGCCTCCAGTGGGCACTCGCTCTTTAGTCTCCCTCATTCGCCGCAATGCTGAGGGGTG
Source organism: Schistocerca serialis cubense (assembly GCF_023864345.2). Classification (NCBI taxonomy): domain Eukaryota; kingdom Metazoa; phylum Arthropoda; class Insecta; order Orthoptera; family Acrididae; genus Schistocerca; species Schistocerca serialis. The sequence continues at coordinate 240,356,250 of NC_064642.1, read as the reverse complement.
GGTCACAAAATTATGAAAATAGAGGTAACCACAAGTTGCCACGCCCTCAAAAAAATCAAATGGTATACTTCCGTGCCTCTATATGAGTAGGTGCCGGCAGATATCCGGCAGAAGACACGGAGAACGTACGACCAAATGAGTAAGCCTGTCACCGACGCAATCCCCATACTGCTCAGTTATTATAGTTCCTTCAAATTTTCTTTAGGGTTGACAGTTCGGCATGAACACGGGGAGCCATGGAACAGATCTGCACATACCGCATTGAGCTCGTACGTAATCTTACATATTATTAAAATTGCTGAGACGGCAAACTGTTCGACGTACAAAGATAGAGCTACCCTCAATTTGTTGTGGTAGAGTAATACTAGCCATGTATAAATGTATGTTTTGATTTAGTTTCATCGGTGGTAGCAGATTATGAGGGGCAGTCAAATGGAAATCGAACACCGGCCACTGTGGGACTATGGAATAGTTCCATTCAAAAGTTAACACCACACGCGTTAAGACACTAATCCAATTGATAGACGAGACGGTCAGTTCCCGTTTCGCAGAACGCGGTCGACCGCTGACGGATCCACAACCATATCCATTCTTGCACTTCCTCGTCCATCTCAAACCGACGTCCACGATTGTCTATCATCAGGTCACCCAACATGGTAAAAGATCAGTACTTCACGGAGGGTGTTGCAGTGTTTCCCAACGAAATCTCTGTAGCGTAGTCTTCATCTGAGTGGCAGTGTGGGCGCAAGTGTTCTTGTGCAAAAGGATGATTCCATCCGACAGCACTGCGACAGCTGAGGTCAAACGCCAAAGCCAACAGGGGAAACATCGCGCACATCTCCACCGCCACATATCTACATCTACATCTACATGACTACTCCGCAATTCACATTTAAGGGCTTGGCAGAGGGTTTATCGAACCACAATCATACTATCTCTCTACCATTCCACTCCTGAACAGCGCGCGGGAAAAACGAACACCTAAACCTTTCTGTTCGAGCTCTGATTTCTCTTATTTTATTTTGATGATCATTCCTACCTATGTAGGTTGGGCTCAACAAAATATTTTCGCATTCGGAAGAGAAAGTTGGTGACTGAAATTTCGTAAATAGATCTCGCCGGGACGAAGAACGTCTTTGCTTTAATGACTTCCATCCCAACTCGCGTATCATATCTGCCACACTCTCTCCCCTATTACGTGATAATACAAAACGAGCTGCCCTTTTTTGCACTCTTTCGATGTCCTCCGTCAATCCCACCTGGTAAGGATCCCACACCCCGCAGCAATATTGTAACAGAGGACGAACGAGTGTAGTGTAAGCTGTCTCTTTAGTGGACGTGTTGCATCTTCTAAGTGTACTGCCAATGAAACGCAACCTTTGGCTCGCCTTCCCCACAATATTATCTATGTGGTCTTTCCAACTGAAGTTGTTCGTAATTTCAACGCCCAGGTACTTAGTTGAATTGACAGCCTTGAGAATTGTACTATTTATCGAGTAATCGAATTCCAACGGATTTCTTTTGGAACTCATGTGGATCACGTCGCACTTTTCGTTATTTAGCGTCAACTGCCACCTGCCACACCATACAGCAATCTTTTCTAAATCACTTTGCAACTGATACTGGTCTTCGGATGACCTTACTAGACGGTAAATTACAGCATCATCTGCGAACAACCTAAGAGAACTGCTCAGATTGTCACCCAGGTCATTTACATAGATCAAGACCAGCAGAGGTGCCAGGACGCTTCCCTGGGGAACACCTGATGTCAGTTCAGTTTTACTCGATGATTTGCCGTCTATTACTACGAACTGCGACCTTCCTGACAGGAAATCACGAATCCAGTCGCACAACTGAGACGATACCCCATAGGCCCGCAGCTTGATTAGAAGTCGCTTGTGAGCAACGGTGTCAAAAGCTTTCCGGAAATCTAGAAATACGGAATCAACTTGAGATCACTGTCGATAGCGGCCATTACTTCGTGCGAATAAAGAGCTAGCTGCGTTGCACAAGAACGATGTTTTCTGAAACCATGCTGATTACGTATCAATAGATCGTTCCCTTCGAGGTGATTCATAATGTTTGAACACCGTAAATTCTCCAAAACCCTACTGCAAACCGACGTCAATGATATAGGTCTGTAGTTCGATGGATTACTCCTACTACCCATCTTAAACACTGGTGCTACCTGCGCAATTTTCCAATCTGTAGGTACAGATCTATCGGTGAACAAGCGGTTGTATATGTTTGCTAAGTAGGGAGCTATTGTATCAGCGTAATCTGAAAGGAACCTAATCGATATACAATATGGACCTGAAGACTTGCCCGCATCAAGCGATTTGAGTTGCTTCGCAACCCCTAAGGTATCTACTTCTAAGAAATATATTCACACAAGTTCTGGTAAGCTCATGGTGACCTCCTTCTTCGACTGCAGGAGCCCTCTGCTCGTCGAGTTCCTCGAACGTAGAACCACAGTCAACATCCAGCGCTATGAACACACTTTTCAGAACCTGCGCTTCGCCATAAAGTCAAACACCCAGGAATCCTGTCAAACGGAATCGTCCTACTACACGATAACGCCAGCCCCCACATTGCCAAACGGACGAAGGCTTCGCTTCAGCGGTTTGGTTGGGAAACACTGCAACATCCTCTGTATAACCTGGACTTTTCACTGTGTGGTTTTCAAATCTCTGGAAACCTGAAGAGAGACGTGCGTGGACGTCGGTTTCAGACGGACAAGGAACTACTTGAGTGGGCGGGGTTGTGGATGAGTCAGCGGCCGCTTGCGTTCTATGAAACAGGAATTGAACGCCTCGCCTCTCATTCGGATAAACTTCTTAACGCTTGCGGTGATTACTTTTGAATAAACCATTCCATGGTCCAGTTGCGGCCGATGTTCGGTTTGCATCTGTTGTCCCTTCTATTAAGACGATATATGGGCTGATTAAGAAACTTGCCTTTTCTGACGATGCTACCGAATTTTCTACATTTGCAAATCTTTTTTGTTACTGATATTACCTGAACACATTATGCAAAGGAAATCTGAATAGTAAATTATATATTCATCTTTTCCAAAACGGCAATCTGTCTGAGATCTCTAACGCGAGATAATTTGACGTACAATGGTCCTCTCGAGCGTCATGTAGTAATCGACCACCCGTACGGTTTCGTTACGACGGATGTACCGGCAGGTTTATTTTGAACCTGTTTTTTAAATTTTCTGTTCCACCTACTTATTCTTATCATAACAAAAAAGGATTATGCCTGCTTATCATGGTGGGAATACGCATCTTAAATAGGCTACTGTTGTGAGAAAGTACAATAGCAATACAAAAAAAAACAAGATATCTGTATTGTACAACTTATGTTGTAAGCAGTACAGTTGATTTTGTGTGATACAGACTGAATTCATGAGATAAGCTTCTTCTGGAATTAGCTGCTGATAAGTCCATTTTATTAAAATTTCATATCCTACAATTATATAATTCGTCGTTTTGCAGTACGCTTTTATTCATAACACCAAGTCTCGTCATCAACGACGACTTTTTCCATAAAGGAATTGCCCTCGTCTAGCATTTCAAAAGCAGCACTGTTCAATGCATCGTTGTTTTTGTTGAGCAGTAATGGCGTGCAGGATAAACTCTGAACACTGCTTTCTTTTCTTCAAAACATTCTGGACAATTTGCTGCAGACTTGATTAAGAAATGCTCCTTTTTGATTTGTTGATTTGTGACACAACAACGTTGACACCCTACTGTCGCATTTACACTATTTAACACTGCCTGCTCAAAATGATCGGTCAGATACACATTTTACAGTTGTTATTTCAAACGGTCACCGTAATTATTCAAACTGCCACCGTAATTACTGCGTTGTCGTCGCTGATACGCTAGGAATAAAATCCGTCAGAACTTTTTGGACGGCCGGTGTAGAATTATTTTAATCAGGCAAGACCGTTTTTGTCGTGTAATACTAATTTTAGTGTTCTATATCTAATTTGTGGTTTTGTTGTAAAAGAGATTGCTAATTATCCAGGCCTGAAGTAATTCTTTGTTACATGTTTTATCACTGTTATGAGGTAATTAATTCTGTTGATATTCTCTGTTCCTACAACTACACACATATTTCTTCTTTTCTGACTGAACTGCCAGTTCCCACAGCAATTCGAACAAAAATTTTTAAAAATGTAGGCTTCATAGGATTACAGGCTGAAAAAAGAAATGAAATTGATCAATATTAAAGCATAAATACAGTGAGAAGCTGAACAGTACTAGAAAGTCAACGTAATTAGAAGAAGGGCAATTTTAAAAGCTGATGATACTCGGAAGTTGGACAAATTTAGGAAGTGGACAAAATTTTCATTGGACTCGATTAAATTCGAAAAAAAAATTAAATCCAAAAGTCTAAAAAGAATATTAACACAGATATTATTGAAATTACGTTGTAGTTATTTACAGGTCTTGAAGAGGCAAATGTGACAAAACTATTCTGCTCTTGTTTAATCGTGTGATCAATTTGAGGGTTGTCATATACATATACAGACAAAATGACGTAAGTCGTTGGTTTAGTTAGTTAGCAATCATCTAGTTGTCGATGGGGTGTGGGGTACAGACGTCTGAAGCCGGTTTCTTGAATTCGTCGGCCAGGTGTTTACACGATGTACACATCCATTGTGTTGTGTGCTATTGTCATGGAAGGGTGTTTTTCTCCGGATTACAGCAATAACTCGTCCAAACCGTGGGCAGATTTCGCCCACGCATCCACGCATCTGTGTCAATCATCACTTTGGAGCTTAGATGATAGTAGCGTTGTACATTTCCTGTCTGTGCGAAGTACTGTTTTCCTCCCTGTCTGGACGTTACATCTCGAAGAGGTGCGACTGCGTATATGAAGATGAGCGTGAAGAAGATAACGTAAGTATTAACTACTGTCACCTCTCTACAGCCGTGCACTCCTCCAGACATTTGTAGTAGTAGACTATGTGTGTTCGTTGGGATTTACCGTAATTTATTCTGATATGTCTATTGAAATCTTTAAGTGACATCTGAGTTCTGTGGCCTTGTCTGTCAGCTTAGAATTTACTTTTAAGAGTTCCACCTTTATATTTTTAAGTACAGATACACCACATCCGTCCTTCGAAATTCACCATGCGAAACGTAGTGGAAAGTCTTGCAATATCGCTCCCCCCACCTCCCTCTCTCTCACCAAACCTGCCCTACTTTTTCTACACCATTCTCGGCTGGTAGACGGGAAAAACGACTTTAGGTACCCATCTGTATGGGCTGTATTATCTCTGATTTTACTGTCGTCATCATCACGTGAGCTATGAGCTGAAGGAAGCAATATATTCCTTGAACTAGTTTTGAACATCGGTTCTTGAAATTTTCCAAGTACTGCTTTCTTCAAAACGCAATCTCTCTCTTTTAATGTCGCCCTATGCAATTAGTTCAGCTTCTCTGTTTCACTCTCACAATGACTAGATAAACTTTGAATACGAGGTTATTCATAAACGCCTTCAGGGTTTCAGAAAACGGCTGGACAAAAACTACAAGATATACAGAAGAATGACGCCCGCGAATTACTGTTGATATTTCATACACAAAATTAACAGCTAGGAGTAATCTGTGGCTAAGGGCCTTGTGTAAATTGTTGCATCCAACACTCTATCGTACACAGTCCTAAAAGGACACCTTCGGTGAAATATAACACACCGCTACAAAAGACACTTTTTAATTCTTTTGTTCAGTTAGGTGTTAACAATGACAGTGGAAACGTTGCACTGCCTTGATTCCGTCTGAAGGTTGTTGTTTTACGAAATTTGTGTTTTGTTGGCTTATTGCTTAGCATGTTTACAATTTTACATCTACTAGTAGTTGAACCACGAAAAGTTACGGAATCTCAGTGAACAGGTGAATACGTGTGTGCAGGCCTAAATGCTGTGAAGAAAGTTTTCTAATCATATCCAAACGAACAGTGACCGTCAACACAGATTAAGGCTGACCTTCGGAACCAAACGCTGCGGGCACACTGGAAATTTCTACTCTGGAGATATGTCATGTTAGAAGAGTGTTCAATGCATAGAACTGGAACATCCACTGAGACATTATAGTTATGCTGGGGCTTTGTGGTATGAGCAATAAACACATGTTAAAGGGGAGGCGTTGCGTAAACAGCGTAAAAAATGCCTACGAAGTACCTTTCTTGTGTTTGTGTTGCACTGGTGATTAATATAATACAAAAATAATTTGCTTGGACATTGTGCACGTCACCGTCCAGTGTCGGTAGTATTTTACAAGTAATGGTAGAACAGATTAGAGATAAAGTTTGTGACGTCTTACCACAGAGGGTGCGGTAAACTGCAGGGGTGAAGAATCCATCGCCAGTAACGCAGACGCTGTAATAGAAAAATATAAACACAAAATTGTGTACATGGCTGCACGTTCAGAGACCGTGAATAGTTAAAATTGAAAGAAAACAGCCCTCGGTCATTGTTTTTAAGGAATTAACCGAGTTTCAACACTGCTGGAAGTGTCTTCCTCAGAATTTAAATCAAAGAATGGTCTATGACATGGTCACAAAATTATGACTAAAAATGTATGATACAGTGCACAAGTACGGAATCATCGTGAAAGACTGGCAGTACTTATATGTCATTTATGCAATATTATTTTGTATAGGACATATAAGTACTGCCAATCTTTCACGATGTTTCCCTACTTATACTTTGTATCATACGTTTTTAGACATAATTCTGTGACCATGTTATAGACCATTCTTTGATTTAAATTCTGAGGAAGACACTCCTAGCAGTGTTGAAATCCGGTTAATTCATTAAAAATAGTGACCGAGGTCTGTTTCTTACAATTGAAAATATAAACATTTATCTCAAAATGGGAGTTAGTATCTGACGCACAGTGTTCAGTTCGTGTTTACACGCAGCAAACAGATATTCACAGGACAGTTTTATTTAGAAACAAATAATAACTCTACAAGAAAGAAAAAATTTCCAGTACTTGTGTCAACCAATTTCCCAAAAGTTTTCTTTCTTGTGTCTGAGTTCACAGCTGCTGTTGTTTTCCAGCGTAGAGCGCTTCACATTTAGTTGAAAATAAACACTTTATTTCATTATTTAGGAATTAGGTATTATCAAACTAAATCCAACAAAAATTGCTATGCTTCAAGCATGCTATGATTCGCACATCAGTGTGAAGAAGAAGAACGTTATGAAGGTGTAAAAATGATCGAACTATCAGTTTAATCATTCAGGGTTGCAAAATATTGACACCAATTCCTTACAGAATACTGAAAAAACTGGTAGAAGCCGACCTCGGGAAAGGTCAGTTTGGATTTCAAAGCAAGTAGGTACACGCGAGGCAGCATACTGACCCTACGACTTACCTTAGAAGATAGATTAAGGAAAGGCAAACCTCCGTTTACAGCGTTTGTAGACTTAGAGAAAGCTTTTGACAATGTTGACTGTGATACTCTCTGAAATTTTGAAGGTAACGGGGGTAAAGTACAGGGGGCGAAAGGCTATTTACAACTTGCACAGAAACCAGGCGGCAGTTATAATAGTCGAGGAGCATGAAAGGAGCAGGTGGTGAGAAGGAAGTGAGATAGTGTTGTAGCGTATCCCCGATGTTATTCAATCTGTACACTGAGCAAGCAGTAAAGGAAACAAAAGAGAACTTTGGAGTGGAAATTAATGTTCAGGGAGAAAATACGATGCGATACAAATTTTGATTGTAGTCATTCCATTCTACAGCTCCAGGTACGGCAGAAATTTTCACTGTCGTCATTCCATTTTGCAGCTGATGGTCGTAAATATTCGCAACTGCGAATACGTGTAATGTAAAAATTTTGATGCTTGCTGATAACGTTGTAATGCTATCAGAAACAGCAAACGACTTGAAAGAGCACTTGAACGGAATGGATATTGTCTTGAAAGGATATAAGATGAACATCAATAAATGGAAGACAAGGATAATGGAGTGTAGTCGAATTAAATCAGGTGATACTGAGGGCATTAGCATAGGAAACGAGACACTGAAAGTAGTAAATGAGTTCTGTTATTTGGGCAGCAAAATAACTGATGATGGCCGAAGTACAGAGGATATAAAACGTAGACTGGCAATGGAAAGAAAAGCATTTCTGATGATGGAAGTTTGTTAACGTCGAATATAGACTTCAGTTTTGGGAAACCCTTTCTGAAGGTGTTTGTCTGTAGTGTAGCCATCTATGGAAGTGAAACATGGACTATAAACTGTTTAGGCACAATAAAATTAGAAGCTTATCAAACGTTGCGCCACAGATAAAAGCTGAAGAGTAGATGGGTAGATCATGTAACCAATGAGAACATACTGAATAGAACTGGGAAGACAATAAATTTGTGGCACAACTTGACTAAAAGAATGGGTCGGTTGGTAGGACATATTCTGAGATATCAAGGAAGCACGAGTTTAGTACTGGAGAGAAATGTGAGATGTAAACGTACATGAATACCAAGAGTGGATCACAGTAAGCAGGTTCAGAAGGATGTAGGTTGCAGTAGCTATTCGGAGATGAAGATGTTTGCACGGGACAGAGTATCATGAAGAGCTGTATCAAACTAGTCTTCAGAGCGAAGACCACAACAACAACATTCTGTAAGCACAACACATATAATTGTGATGTAGCTTGACAATGCCCCTCTTGGCGAAATTAGTTATTTGATAAATAATGAAATACAGCGTGTATTTCAAAATAAAACAACTGTCCACGCAAAAAATGACTTCTTTTACCCAAGTACCCAAAATGTTAGTTTTTGGGCGGATTTATTTTTCAGTTCCACGTGACGCAAAATTACCCTGGGCAAGTAATTGCTACAATGCACTTTACGTAACAATCAGGGGCAAGACTACCATAACGCTCGGGTGACACTCTTTTGAGTTTCGTTTTACATCTGAATATGGTTCACGCGTCCGAAAGTCAAACTTAGGAGCGCACAGATCGTCCGGGCAGTAAGAGTGTTTTTTTTTTTTTTTTTTTCTAATTATCTGTTTAAACGTTCACCCAATTTATAAGCAAAATATTTCCCGGTCACTTTGAAGCAAGCAGCCATTAAGCTGATGAGCAAATCCGAGGCGATCGTTCACGTTCCACCTTCTACGGAGACGAGTTACATCAAGAACTTCTGCAGTTCTTGATTCGGAAAATGAATTAGAAAGATTGTTCAGTTTTCTGCAATGCAATGATTTCACAGCGAGTACAATATGCCTGTTTGAGCCTCTGTTTTTATGAGAGGACTGCTTATTATGAATTATCTGTATTAGACACTTAGCAACCATAAGATCTACGCTAGTTCCCTGTTCCCCCATACCAGAAGATAGGCTCCACCGTGCTGTTGTGAAGTCCAATCTCAAAAAAATTGTAATACTGTTATACATTAGACTGCAGACTGAAAATCCGTCTCTAATGACCCCGTCACCGACGGGATGTTATTTGCACTTGTGACTTAATCCGGCAGAATCAACCTACGTATTGTTACTATATGCGAAAACAGGTTTCTTGGTGAATTTCATTCATGAAATCTTTTCTGCTAATCAGACGAGTCATGGCATCGTGTTGTCGCAACGTTTCGATGACTTTCCCAGTTATCATCTTCAGGGGCAACTCACCGAAACCTCTCGACAATATGAAGTTACGACTCGGCAGATTAAACGAGTAGATTTAATCTATGTATTACTGCAATGTACATGTATTTACAATCAATAACAGTCGTACAACAGTATGGGATTTGCTTTAGAAATATTTTTTTCTTTTTCGTTAGATTTATAGTGTTCCAGGATGTTTGGTCTTATAATATGTTTATTGAAGTATAGCTTGTATATATACTTCTAACACAACATTGCATTTAAGAGTGAAAAATAATGGAGACAAAAATGTGTTTCGTGTGCAGCCTTTTACATTTACGACACTGGACCAATTCCTGATTTGATTTTGATGGATTGTATCGTTCCAAGTTGTAAATACAAAGACAGTTTTGGTCGTCTTCATCAGACAGCTGAAGGTTATAACAGAGAGGAAGAGAAATTGGATGGGACATTCTTTGAAACAGGAGCCCTGGCTAACAGACACTTCGGAAGGACTAGTTCGTGAGAGTAGATTGAAAGTAACGAGGATATATAAGATGATAGACGACATAAAGGGAAGCGAAAATTACATGTACCTGAAGAGGGTGGCAAAAGAGAGGAGAAGATAGAGAGTTACCATGTGAAAACCTGCCTTCGGGCAGAACACTAATGATGACATCAAAATTAGGCCTATTCACATTTTTCCTTGTTCTTGCTTTTAGCGGCTTTTTGCCCTTACCTTGCTCTCATAGAATTAATTCTTTCTAACTGAGACTCATTAGGTTCAATTAGTCGTTTTTAGCAATTTCTACATTTTATTTTTCTGTAAATTTATTTCTTTAGATTCCTTTACCAACTGCTGTTGTCCTATAGTTTTCTTGACTCGGGTAATGAAAAACAGTGCGTAAACGTTCCCCAACAGAACTGCATAAACCTGACCCGTCGCCATGTTTGAATTAGTTTCGAAACTACAGTAGCGGCTTTTAGACTTTCAGATTATACAAATGTATCCCTTTAAGCAGGATAATCTCCTTAAATGAACATAATATTTTTCTTTTCCGAAAAATGAAATGAATTCTCCCTAGGAGTTTCAATAATTGAGTAACAAAATTTGCTCAACTTGCACAGATCCACAAATACGTTGTTCACGCTAAGACGTTCACACAGCTGGCGACATGACGTTTGTTAGAACCCTCAGAAGATGGCGGTACTAATCTTCCATTGTCGGTAAAGCTCAAGGAAGAATGGTTCCCGAGAAAAACAGGATGCAGAAAAATAACTTGATAATAGGGTGAGAGCAGAACAGGTGGTGTCAGAATGAGCAAAATTTTTCAGATAACAATAGGTCTGAAATAACGCTGTGGAGCTAGGACAACAGAACGGCCACCAAACAACGAGGAATCCTCAAAAGTCAACACCTGTGAAGAACTGGTGGCAAGAATATTTGACGTCAACGACAATCATTTGCAAAACGCTAGGAATTTTCCAGCTCATGCGCCAAAAATTTCTTCGATGAATTCAACTTTGTAACGTCGTTGAAGGCTGAAATTTCGAGCATTTGGAGTAAAAATATTGTATCTGGGAAAACAGTTTTTAAAATATGATTTCTGTCTCCTTTTTCCTCGGTGCCTTAGCTTACAAGTATTGATTTACTTGATAAATTAGAAGTTTATTCATGCTCTCCGTACATTATCAGAAATTAAAACACTTGGGTTTTTGATATCAATACCACAGACATTGATGGCAACTGTAGTGCTGCTAGTGTAGTGAAGCTAATTGTCTTCACAAACTAGTGGTATTATGGTGCTTTTAGTGTAGTTAATTGAATAATCAGGCTTTACTCAGTGAACATTACAGAAAAATCGCGTGGCGAATTCAGCCGACTGTAGGAATAGAAAGGTTCCCCACACTTGACAGTCCAACGTAAGCAATACAATTCAGTTAAATTTACCAATAACTGTGGAAATAATCAGGATTTATCCAGTAAAGATCACAGAAAAACCGCGTCTCATGAAACCAGCCATGGATAGTAACATAAAGTTTGCCTATCTTGATTGCTCATCCTAAGCAGTTGCCTTGACATAATTTGACCAGTAACCATTTCACCACAACAGGTATTAGCTGAGCCGAGGTAGGTTAACTGCACAGTGTCTTGACTGGGTGCCGTTTAATAGCCAAAGCTCCACAGCGACACATTTCCGTCTGCGACTTGCGACTTCAGGTAACCCCAAATCCAATAATCGCGCGGACTGAGGTCTGGGGACCTGGGAGGCCAAGCATGACGAAAGTGGCGGCTGAGCGCACGATCATCACCAAACGACGCGCGCAAGAGATATTTCACGCGCCATCTCTCGGACATTCTGTGAACTTTGTATATTTTTTTTTATCTAGTGAAACCCCATGTCATTTCAAGCATGCGTGTCGATTTGTACCTCTCTATCTACATTATTTCGTGGTTTACTAAGTTTTCAAATTTATACTGACTTTTTGATCACCCTGTATATAACACAGCTTAGATATAAGTGCATACATTATTCTGAACACTGATCAAGAGTTAGAAATGGTGATCGATGCTGTAGCTGCAAAAAGATATAACTTTAACACTCACTGTTTCACATTTTGTATTATCCATAAAATATATTCGGAAAATTCTTCTTCTGTAGCGTCAACGATAAACAAAATTCGACTTCGATCGCAGTCACTCTGCTCAAAATAAGATAAGCTGAAGTGTAAAGTTACTTAGAATTCAAATATACATCGGACAATCCTCGACCTCTCCGTTTCGTAAGCGAGACAATGACGAAAGGTAATGGAAATGTCGTGTGGCTAGGGCCTCCCGTCGGGTAGACCGTTCGCCTGGTGCAGGTCTTTCGATTTGACGCCACTTCGGCGATCTGCGCGTCGATGGGGGTGAAATGATGATGATTAGGACAACACAACACCCAGTCCCTGGGCGGAGAAAATTTCCGACCCAGCCGGGAATCGAACCCGGACCCTTAGGATTGACAGTCTGTCACGCTGACCACTCAGCTACCGGAGCGGACGGTATCTCCAAATATGAAACGTCAATTCATGTATCAGCTCTTGGGCCGCTGTTTACTCCACGCTACCACTGGTGATGCAAGATGATAGCTCTCTACACGTAAGCTACTGATAGTGCGACAAGGAATAACGCAACAGTACCTCGGTTAGCTGCACCAGCCGGACATACACGGCACCTCTGCAGCACTGTGCAAGAGCTGGGCGCCAGCTAACGTGACGTGCGGGAGTGGGAGGGAGCGGATCCGTGGTCGCCCAGGCGGAACGACGCGGATTGGTGGTCGGTGCGTCACGTGACGCAGGGCTGCAGACGTTCTGTTGCATCAGAGGGGCTGCTGAAGGCGAAGACGTCGCAGAGCAGTCGCTCGAATGTAGCACACAATCATGAGCCGAACGTCAGGCTCTTGCAAAATTCTGGAACACGTTTAATTCTCGTATATTATGAAGCATCCAGAGTAATAAACTTTCCTTTATAGGAATCAACGTGGATTCCGCAAACAAAAATCTTCGTGAATGAGATCATACCCACATCTGCAGCTACACCTACGTAATTACTCAGCAGTTCATACATAAATGTTCGGCAGATGAATAAAAGAACCACTTTCAGACAGTTTCTTTACAGTTCCCTCTCTTGAATAGCAACCTGTAACTTTCCGTGAGACCTCTATCACGATGGTAATTTCTCATGAAACATTCCCTTAGAAAAATTAATGAAGTACTATGCTCGCATACCCCTTACGTTATTTGATTTTCAAACAGCTGAGCAGAACCGAACGTACTCAGACATTTCTCTCTTTACTTATTCTGATCAAACACTAAACTGACTCACAATATTTTTAGCGCAACGCAATCTGACTTTCAATAATCTCTACAGAAGAATGGCCCTCACTAACAATAACCTATACCTTTCATGAATCACTTACCTAACAAAAATCTTCGTTCCTCAACCTACTGCAATACAGCGAGCGGCAGTACTGCCAGCTCAATAAAAGATTCTAACTACTGAACGTACTAACTACTGATCGGCATAGTTAGCAAATGAAATATTTTGATAGAGAACAAATAATGTATTCACCTTAATAATATTCAAAAGTCATCATATATATATATATATATATATATATATATATATATATATATATATATATATATATCAGTTCATGATATCTAGTATTACAAATTTACTCTTTCTGATGGACACACGTCCAGATCGTCCGCTCTCAAAATTCTGCCATCTCTCTCCCCATCATTGCTGGCGGCTCACCTCCAACTGCCCAACGCTACGCGCTGTTCACATCCAACAGCCAAACACTACAATAGCAAATATTCCAACAGTGCAAACCAGCCACAGACTGCGCACAGCCACCACCACCTAGCACAGTCAGTGATTTTCATACAGAGCGCTGCGTGGCGTTGCCAACATAAAAACCTAAACAGCCTACTTACACTCATACTGCATTTGGGGGTCAACAAACTGTATTGTCATTCGGATGAGAAAGTTGGTGATTGTAATTTCATGCAAGGTCTCGCCGCAGCTGAAACTGTTTGGCACCTCTACTCGCTTATCATACCCATGACATCCTCTCCCTTATTAGCTATAATACAAAACGAACTGCTGTTCTCTGAAATTTTTGGACGTCCTCCGACAATCTTATCTAGTAAGTATCTCACACCACACAACAGTACTCCATAAGAGGACCGAAATGCGTTGTGCAGTAGTCTTTTCAGTAGATCTGTTACATCTTGTATATGTGATGTCGCAACAAAACATAATCTTTGATTCATCTTCCACATAAGATTTATTTTTGTACTCCTAGATGTTTAGTTGAATCGAGAACCGTAAAGTTTGTGTGGCTTATCGTGTAGTCAAAATTTAACATATTCCTTTTGGTGTTCACGCTTTTCACAGCTTGCAGAAATCTTCTCCGAATCATACCGTAATTCGTTTTGAGCTTCTGCTGGCTTTACTGGACTGTAAACGACAGCATCATGTGCAAACAATGTAAGATGGCTGCTCCAATTGTCTCCGAAATCGTTTGCACAGACTAATAATTGCAGATGGCGTGTAACACCTCCTTGGGGAACGCCAGATATTAACCTCTTCCGTTTTACTTCATGCCTTTCCTTCAGTTAGGAGGAACTGCGATCTTTCTGAAATGAAATCTACATCTACATTTATACTCCACAATCCACCCAACGGTGTGTGGCGGAGGGCACTTTACGTGCCACTGTCATTACCTCCCTTTCCCATTCCAGTCGCGTATGGCTCGCGGGAAAAACGACTGCCGGAAAGCCTCCGTGCGCGCTCGAATCTCTCTAATTTTACATTCGTGATCTCCTCGGGGGGTATAAGTAGGGGGAAGCAATGTATTCGATACCTCATCCAAAAAGGCACCCTCTCGAAACCTGGACAGCAAGCTATACCGCGATGCAGAGGGCCTCTCATGCAGAGTCTGCCACTAGAGTTTCCTAAACATCTCCGTAACGTTATCACGCTTACCAAATAACCCTGTGACGAAGCACGCCGCTCTTCTTTGGATCTTCTCTATCTCCTCTGTCAACCCGACCTCGTACGGATCCTACACTGATGAGCAATACTCAAGTATAGGTCGAACGAGTGTTTTGTATGCCACCTCCTTTGTTGCTGGACTACATTTTCTAAGGACTCTCCCAATGAATCTCAACCTGGCACCCGCCTTACCAACAATTAATTTTATATGATCATTCCACATCAAATCGTTCCGTACGCATACTCCTAGATATTTTACAGAAGTAACTGCTACCAGTGTCTGTTCCGCTAACATATAATCATACAATAAAGTATCCTTCTTTCTATGTATTCAAAATAAATTACATTTGTCTATATTAAGGGGCAGTTGCCACTCCCTGCACCAAGTGCCTATCCGCTGCAGATCTTCCTGCATTTCGCTGCAATTTTCTGATGCTGCAACTTCTCTGTATACTACAGCATCATCTGCGAAAAGCCGCATGGAACTTCCGACGCTATCTACTAGGTCATTTATATATATTGTGAAAAGCAATGGTCCCATAACACTCCCCTGTGGCACACCAGAGGTTACTTTAACGTCTGTAGACGTATCTTCATTGAGAACAAGATGCTGTGTTCTGTTTGCTAAAAAATCTTCAATCCAGCTACACAGCTGGTCTGATATTCCGTAAGCTCTTACTTTGTTTATCAGGCGACAGCGCGGAAATCTATCAAACGCCTTCCGGAAGTCAAGGAAAAAGGCAGCTATCTGGGAGCCCGTATCTAATATTTTCTGGGTCTCATGAACAAAGCAAGCGAGTTGGGTCTCCGACGATCGCTGTTTCCGGAATCCATGTTGATTCCTACAGAGTAGATTCTGGGTTTCCAGAAATGACATGATACGCGAGCAAAAAACATGTTCTAAAATTCTACAACAGATCGATGTCAGAGATATAGGCCTATGATTTTGCGCATCTGCTCGACGACCCTTCTTGAAAACTGGAACTACCTGTGCTCTTTTCCAATCATTTGGAACCTTCCATTCCGCTAGAGAGTTGCTGTATACGGCTGTTAGAAGGGGGGCGAGTTCTTTCGCGTACTCTGTGAAGAAACGAATTGGTACCCCGTCAGGTCCAGTGAACTTTCCTGTGTTGAGTGATTTCAGTTGCTTTTCTATTCCTTGGATACTTATTTCGATGTCAGCCATTTTTTCGTTCGTGCGAGGATTTAGAGAAGGAACTGCAGTGCGGTCTTCCTCTGTGAAACAGCTTTGGAAAAAGGTGTTTAGTATTTCAGCTTTACGCGTCTCATCCACTGTATCAATGCCATTATCATCCCAGAGTGTCTGGATATGTTGTTTCGATCCACTTACTGATTTAACGTAAGACCAGAACTTCCTAGGATTTTCTGTCAAGTCGGTACATAGAATTTTACTTTCGAATTCACTGAACGCTTCATGCACAGCCCTCCTTACGTTAACTTTGACAACGTTTAGCTTCCTTTTGTCTGAGAGGTTTTGGCTGCGTTTAAATTTGCAGTGAAGCTCTCTTTGTTTTCGCAGTAGTTTCTTAACTTTGTTGTCGAACAACGGTGGGTTTTTCCCGTCCCCCACAGTTTTACTCGGCACGTACCTGCCTAAAAAGCATTTTACGATTGCCTTGAACTTTTTCCATAAACACTCAACATTGTCAGTGTCGGAACAGAAATTTTCGTTTTGATCTGTTAGGTAGTCTGAAGTCTGCCTTCTATTACTCTTGCTAAACAGATGAACCTTCCTTTTTTTATATTCCTATTTACTTCCATATTCATGGATGCTGCAACGGCCTTATGATCACTGATTCCCTGTTCTGCGCTTACGGAGTCGAAAAGTTCGGATCTGTTTGTTATCAGTAGGTACAAGATGTTATCTCCACGAGACGGTTCTCTGTTCAATTGCTCGAGGTAATTTTCGGATCTGCTTGTCATCAGCAGGTCCAAGATGTTATCTCCACGAGTCGGTTCTCTGTTTAATTGCTCGAGGTAATTTTCGGATAGGGCACTCAGTATAATGTTACTCGATGCTCTGTCCCTACCACCTGTCCTAAACATGTGAGTGTCCCAGTCTACATCTGGTAAATTGAAATCTCCACCTAAGACTATAACATGCTGGGGAAATTTATGTGAAATGTATTCCAAATTTTCTCTCAGTTGTTCTGGCACTAATGCTGCTGAGTCGGAAGGTCGGTAAAAGGAGCCAATTATTAACCAAGCTCGGTTGTTGAGTATAACCTCCACCCATAATAATTCACAGGAAGTATCCACTTCTATTTCGCTACACGATAAACTACTACTAACATCGACAAACACACCACCATCGGTTGCATGCAATCTATCCTTTCTAAACACCATCTGTGCCTTTGTAAAAATTTCGGCACAATTTATCAGCCAGCTTTCCGTACCTATAACGATTTCAGCTTCGGTGCTTTCTATCAGTGCTTGAAGTTCCGATACTTTACCAATGCAGCTTCGACAGTTTACAATTACAATACCGATTGCTACTTGATCCCCGCATGTCCTAACTTTGCCCCGCACCCTTTGAGACTGTTGCCCTTTCTGTACTTGCCCGAGGCCATCTAACCTAAAAAAAACCGCCCAGTCCATGCCACACAACCCCTGCTACGCGTTTAGCCGCCTGCTGTGTGTAGTGGACTCCTGACCTATCCAGCGGAACCCGAAACCCCACCACCCTATGGCGCAAGTCGAGGAATCTGCAGCCCACACGGTCGCAGAACCGTCTCAGCCTCTGATTCAGACCCTCCACTCGGCTCTGTACCAAAGGTCCGCAGTCAGTCCTGTCGACGATGCTGCAGATGATGAGCTCTGCTTTCATCCCGCTAGCGAGACTGGCAGTCTTCACCAAATCAGATAGCCGCCGGAAGCCAGAGAGGATTTCCTCCGATCCATAGCGACACACATCATTGGTGCCGACATGAGCGACCACCTGCAGATGGGTGCACCCTGTACCCTTCATGGCATGCCGAAGGACCATTTTCACATCTGGAATGACTCCCCCCGGTATGCACACGGAGTGCACATTGGTTTCCTTCCCCATACTTGCAGCCATATCCCTAAGGGGCCCCATTACGCGCCTGACGTTGGAGCTCCCAACTACCAGTAAGCCCACCCTCTGCGACTGCCCAGATTTTGCAGACTGAGGGGCCTGGAACAGGACAAGCAGCCATGTCCGACCAAAGATCAGTATCATCCGGAAACAGAGCCTGAAACCTGTTCATCAGACAAATTGGAGAGGCCTTCCATTCAGCCCTCCGGAATGTCTTTCGCCCCCTGCCACACCTTGAGACGACCTCCCACTCTACCATGCGTGAAGGGTCAGCCTCAGTGTGGGTAGTATCCCGGGCAGCCACAGCCGTAGTCCGATCGGGGGATGTGTGGGACAAGCTGGCCGTCCCAGACAAACCCCCGTCCGAACCCCCACATTGATGCCCATTGGCAACAGCTTCAAGCTGTGTGACCGAAGCCAGCACAGCCTGAAGCTGGGAGTGAAGGGATGCCAACTCTGCCCGCATCCGAATGCTGCAGTCGCAGTCCCTGACCATGCTAAATACTGTTGTGCAAAGAACGTCTGAACTATTCTACAGAGAGCACAAACAAAATTTAAACGGTTAGTAAAATACAAGACTGCCTAGTAAATACAGTAATGCTGCTACTTGCGCACTGCTGACACACTGCTCGGCGTTAGAAGGCTAACTGTATTGTCAGTATCGTACAAAGACTATCTGAAAGAAATAAACAAATGACAGACGACTATGCGACTTTACTCGTCACAGATATTAAAATGCAAATCTGCCCCTGCTAAATACGAAACTACATAATTATTTGACAGATTTAACTAAACAAGTGCGCTAAGACACTCAAACAAATTTTCAACTTTACTACTATACTTATATGAACGCTAAATAAGCCACTTCCTGCTACTTGCGCACTGCTGACACACTGCTTGGCGGCAGAAGGCGAATGCAGTCGCACCACTCAGGCAATGATTCGTTGGCACGCAATTTGATTAGAATCCTCTTATGAGGAACGAAGTCAGAAACCTTCCTGTACCCTAGAAATTTAGACCCCCAGCAGACAGTACTCACTACTCAGTGCGAATGGAGCCAGTTGCGTTTCCAGAAGAAGGATATTTTCCGAATCTGTGATAGTTACGTATCAACAGATGGTTTTCTTCGAGGTAACACCTGATAACAGAACACAATATAAGCTCCAAAGTCCTACTACAAATCGGCGTCAGTGATACTGGTCTGAAATTCAGTGGATTAATACCGTTTCCAGGATTTTGCATTGGTTTGAGCTGTACATCTTTCTAGTGTTTAGCAATGGATCTTTCGTCAAACAAGTGGTTTCTAAAAACTGACTTATTTTATGGGCATAATTAGAAAGGAATCTAATTGTCATGCAGTCTTTCCTTTAATAATTGGTTTAAGTTTCTTTTATCTGGTTCCTAGCAGGCAGAACTCAATACTACCTGTTTCTGGGGTGAGACCGCCAGATGTAAAAGAAACTCGTGAAAATTATGAAACTAGTCTATTTTGCAATTTTTGCAATAATTTCTGAACAGAGAAGCAAGTTAAAAGAATTATATCTGATATAATTCTATAATATGCTGCAGATACCTATTCTAAACACTGAAAACTTTGAGAAACTGTTTTACATAACATATAGATCTATTCATTGTGTACTTTCTTGTAAACTCTACTCCTCTTTCATCAAAGAGTAGTGCTATGTATGACCATAATACCAAGATCAAAGTCAACACTTGCAAATGCATCGAAGGATGTACATTAGTTGAGAAAAGAATGAGTTTATAGTTCCAGTGGACAATAAAATTCTTCTAGGTCTGCGGCTGCATTATCAATGCGTAAAATGTCGACAGCTCCGTCGCTATGGCAAGAAGCCTTCCTGAGGATGTCGGAAGTTCTACACATTGACAGTGTGGTCACAGACCGAGAAGAATAATATTGATTGTGACAGTGGCCGCGAAACCCTACGTGTACATGTTACAGCGGAGTTGAAGAATGAATTACACAACTTTTTCCTTCTACTACATTGAAGAGCGTATCCATTCAGGAATACTGTTGTCCATAAAACCATTTCGTCACAGAAGCTGCTTAATGACAGGGTGCGTTGCTATGCTCATACACACAGTCTTCGTCTTGAAACTATTCCTCTACCGTATGCAGTGCACAATGCTGAAAATGTGTTCATATCCTTCTGTATCTATCGTTTACTTAAGAACAAAGAGGGGACCACATCTTACTGGGGAAGGACGTCAGACGGGTCGACATGGAGCAGGAGAGCCAACACAGGAACTTTTAATTTCTACTGTCTATGCTTTTACAAATAAATTCATAAAACGTTGTCAGCATGACCAGGAATGACTCAGGATTCACACTCATAGCAGTGGAAGTTCAAAAACACAACAAAATAATTTTTTTTACATTTGAAATTTCATCATTTTTTCATTTACTATTGGCTGCATTTGTTGCTGTAGGTACGCTTTCCTTCATAAGGAAGAGAGATTCTTCGATGAAGTTTGCACAGCATACAAACCATACTTACAGGTGTACGAAACTCTAGAATTTATTTACTTTATCAACAAATGAATGAGCTGTTCCATTTTAAACTTCATGTTTATAAAAAAAATCCAATTTTATAGTTAACTATATCGATTTTTACCGCAGTTTTTAATAATTTGGAAAATTCTGGAGAGAGCTTTTATTATGATAAGATGACGGGAAACGACGTATTGGTTGGTTAAGGCTTCCTGTATACCAAGATTTTTGCATCCTAACTTGGGTTCTATTAAAAGTACATTGCTTCAAGGCATCGATGCACTGATGGTTTATCAAAACATTCCTTTTTGGTATGATTCGGTATAATTAAAAGCCTTTTTAAAACATATACACCATGAATTTTAATGATCTTGATCATTATATATACAGTAAATAGTAATAATAATTAGACAACGACTGGTATTAGTTGACAACCAACCACCCTCAGATCTAAAAAACAAACATAAATACTACCTTTCAGTTAAAATAAAAACATCCCAACAATATTTTTAAAAACAACTTTCTTAATGAAAATCAAAAACCATTTAAACAGTAAAAAACCTATCATGCTTACTCTACATTGGTACTGAAGTACAATATTAACATCGTTACTAAGCATGACTTGTCAATATCCGAAGACTGGTCACAGCATGACTATCTGCATATAAACCCACTAGGGGACTAATTGCTGCATGCACTTTCCTATGACAAGCATCGTTTGCGAATTATAACTGACAAGTCGACAAGGATGCACAGCTACAATTTTGAAAACCAAAAGGAAAAATTAACTAATATTACGAAGCACTTTCAAAATTATAGAGATAAGTACAAAAACATGCACAAAATTCGTAATCCCAGTACAAATATAAAACTGACTAAATCTGTGTCAGCATTAACATGTACAGAAGTAATTATCAAATGGTAGGAATTTCAAACAAAATATAATTCAAGACATACCTGTATAATTTCTGTATTTTCAATAAATGACAACTTTTAAAGTCTGTGTTTGAATCTAATATTGCAGTCAATTAGTTGTTATTTCATTATATTGAGATCAAGACATTTATAATTTGTAGTAAATGAAACATATATCTCTGTTCCCCACATCAAACAGTGTCAGGTCCTTGCAAATAACATATCGGAGGTTAAAGCTTCCAGAACATTATGGCATCAAAAGCATATATGTATAGAACTTGTGTGAATTGTTGTGTAGTGGATAGGGAGCATATTGTGGTCTAAAAGGTTACCAATTCGCTTCCTGTACATGTTTTTTATCGTTTAGGCGTAACATCAAGCGCCGGCGTGTCGACCTGGAAAGTTACAGCAGAGAGTGCTCTGACATGACGTCAGCCATAGTACGCTGACTAGGACGACACCACAACAAGAGCGGCCCTTATATGAATAGAGTACAAGTGCCGCTCTGCCTAACCATGGGCGCACTAGAAAACGAACAGTCATCCAAATGCTTTAGCCGTGACTTATGTACTGTTGTGTTTTTCTTGCATTGAAGTTGTATACACCAAAGGACATTGATTATTTGCATGTAGCCAATTGCTTGCGACGCCTCTTAGTGAAAACGAAAAGTTAAGTGTTATCAATTTAACTTACTGTAATAAACTCCATTAATAAAATTTGCTTGAATTGTTGTCTAGCTATCCGGTAAAACAGCTTCCTAGACGCCCTATATTAGACGAGTGGGCAGGATGCATTTGGCGACAAGGATTCACAAACAAATCCCGTGCCTCACGGCCTTGGAATTTTCTTTTCTGTTTTGCTAATGCCTTAATTCTCTCTTGCCTTTACTTTGCGGGCGTGTTTACTTGCTTTAACAATCTCTTATCGTGTTTTAGTTAAGCAGTGTTTTCTAGAGGGCGCTGCAGAAATTTTCTTTGCTTTTGTACTTATTTTTTTTTTCTTGCCTTGTCTATTTCTTGTAACAGTCTCTTCCAACACGCCCACGCCATCTATCCCACCCCCTGCACGGGCGCCACAGCCGCTAGCGTTAGATGCAACACGGCTAATGCAGATGTTTTGAGTTCCAGGCTCAGAAAATATCTACACTGCTCAACACGGTAAAGCAGCTACTGGCCAACAATGTGCGCCCGCTGGAACAAGCAACACTTACAGCGGCTTTACCGCCTTTTCGCCAGTTTCGTGAACAAGAAGACGAATGGCTCGAGTGATTGCAACAGTTTTAAGCCCACATAATTGCTCACAACGTCCCAGGTACTTTGAAATTACCCTATTACTTGTCCACAGTAGGAAGTGCAATCTTCAGACCTATCCAGAAGATACATACTAACGCCACTCTGACTGAACTTTCGTATGATCAGGTTGTAGATTCGCTAACTAACTATTATGACCTGCCATTCTATATTCACGAAGATACAAAGCTGGTAAATTTTGCCGATGATACAGGTATAGCTATCACACCCAACAGACAAGAATTAACTGATGAAATTGTAAACGATGTTTTTCAGAAAATCATTAAGTGGTTCTGTCCAAATGGGCTTTCAATAAACTTTGACAAAACACAGTATCATGTCCATTATAATTATCCGGGCTGTTATGCCGTGGTCGGTTGATGAATTCTGAGGTGATTCCCAACGTTTCGTCTCCGACTGCGGGAGACATCTTCAAGGGGGTCCGTAGCTTGATGGAAGGTCAAACACACACACTGGCTCGCTACTGACTGCCGCTAAATTCCGTGTCCGCGCGCCCCCGCGCCGCGGCGTGACGTCACGTGTTTTGAAAACGTCAGTGCAATTGGCCGCTGTCCGTCGCCGTCGATCGCCGTTGCCATCACCCAGTAGTGGACGAGTGGTACACTGAATAGTGCACGGTACATCCAAACCGTCATCGAACCCATCGTTCTACCATTCCTAGACCGGCAAGGGAACTTGCTGTTCGAACAGGACAATGCACGTCCGCATGTATCCCGTGCCACCCAACGTGCTCTAGAAGGTGTAAGTCAACTACCCTGGCCAGCAAGATCTCCGGATCTGTCCCCCATTGAGCATGTTTGGGACTGGATGAAGCGTCGTCTCACGCGGTCTGCACGTCCAGCACGAACGCTGGTCCAACTGAGGCGCCAGGTGGAAATGGCATGGCAAGCCGTTCCACAGGACTACATCCAGCGCCTCTACGATCGTCTCCATGCGAGAATAGCAGCCTGCATTGCTGCGAAAGGTGGATATACACTGTACTAGTGCCGACATTGTGCATGCTCTGTTGCCTGTGTCTATGTGCCTGTGGTTCTGTCAGTGTGATCATGTGATGTATCTGACCCCAGGAATGTGTCAATAAAGTTTCCCCTTCCTGGGACAATGAATTCACGGTGTTCTTATTTCAATTTCCAGGAGTGTAGTTCTAAGTTCTAGGGGACTGATGACCATAGCTGTTAAGTCACATAGTGCTCAGAGCCATTTGAACAGTATATACAGTTCCACACAGTAAATGGAATGACACCATTAATCAATATAGACTTCGATCAGAAATAGGTAGCTAAAGTAGAATATTAAAAATTTCTAGGTGTATATTTTGATGAGGGGTTGAACTGGAAAAAAAACACTGAAGATCTGGTGAAACGTTTGAGTTCAGCTACTTATGCTATTAGGGTCATTGCAAATTTTGGAGATATACATCTCAGTAAATTAGATTAACAAGCTTATTTTCATTCTCTGCTTTCGTGTGGCACCATATTCTGGGGTAACTCATCGCCGAGTAAAAGAGTGTTCATTGCACAAAAGCGTGTAATCAGAATAATTGCTGGAGCTCATCCACCCTTTTTAAAGAGCTAGGGATCTTCACTGTAGCCTCACAGTGTATATATTCACTTATGAAAATTGTTAGTAACAATACGAACGAATTCAAAAGTAATAGCAGTGTACACGGCTACAACACTAGGAGAAAGGATGATCTTCACTACTCAAGGTTAATAAATCTAACTTTGGCTCACAAGGGGGTCAATTATTCTGCCACAAAAGTGTTTGGTCACTTACCTAATAGCATCAAAAGTCTGATAGATAGCCATATAGCATTTAAAAGGAAATTAAAAGATTTTCAGAATGGCAAATCCTTCTACTCATTAGATGAATTTTTGGATATAGTAAATGGGTAATTTCCGCACCCGCCACCCAAAAAAGAAATATATATATATATATATATATATATATATATACAGTAGAGCGTCCATTATCCAAACGTCGATCAACCGAACAACCGCTTAACCGAACTGTGTACTCGCTCGCACCTGTTACTCTCCCACCCTACCGTCCATCATCCCCCTCACTCCCAAACCAAGTTTCCCAGCCTCGTGATGACTGGGTGTTGTGTGATGTCCTTAGGTTAGTTAGGTTTAAGTAGTTCTAATTTCTAGGGGACTGATGACCATAGATGTTAAGTCCCATAGTGCTCAGAGGCATTTCAACCAAGTTTCCCACAGTAGCCGCCGCAATGGGCCACCGCTGGCTGAACATTGCTTCTAATGGGGCCTTCACAAGGCACTGCTGACCGGCCAAGCATCCAGTCGCTGTGTTTCAACAATCAGCACACTTTTGTCGGCTTGGCACTGGCAGTAGAAGTAGCGGTAGCATCAAAGCTGTTCACAGCAACAGCTGCGCCAGCTTAGAGTTGCGGCGTGCCGCTCCGCGCATTTAAATGCGCATTTAAATGCCCCCAAGAAGAGCTGCTCACGGTGCAAACAGTCACCTTCTTTTCTCTGTTACGACCACTTGTGTGCTGCTCCGTGAAGAAGTGAACTTGACGATCCAAAATGCTTAAACGTAAACGTGTTGTCCTTTCTATGAGGGACAAGTACGAGATTATTAAAAGGTTAGAAGAAGGTGAAATTGCAACCACTTTATCCAATGAGTACAAGGTGGGGAAGTCGACAGTTACGGATAGAAAAAAAAACAAAAGACGAGCATAGCAAATTTTATGGCTATGCTTGATTCTACTGATGAATCAACAACTTTGAAGCTCGCCACTAACACAGATCTAGATGATGCTGTTTACAAGTGGATTACACAAAAGAGATCAGAAGGAGAACCTATCTCAGGTCCCATTCTGCGTGAGAAGGCAATGCAGTTCAACGAAAAACTTGGAGGGCCTTCGAACTTTAAAGCGAGCACGGGCTGGTTAATTTTGTATACTGTGCGTATTGTTCATGCAAAATACGTATGTAATATGTATATATCTTTGTTTAATAAACTGTGCAACATACCATACATTCCTACTGAAGTTGCCTTTGTATGTTACTTTGTAATACTAAAAGAGATGCCTGTTTTTATGAATAAATTTACTGTACAGACCTTCTTTTTGGCAAATAAACATGTACAGCTCGATTATCCGAACAAATCAGTTTTCCGAACACCTGTGTCCCCAAATTGCTTCGGATAATCGACGCTCTACTGTATATATAAAGAATTAAAACTATTAAGTGTCATGTAATATTTTGTATAATGTAATATCGTGTGCCCGCATCTCGTGGTCGTGCGGTAGCGTTCTCGCTTCCCACGCCCGGGTTTCCGGGTTCGATTCCCGGCGGGGTCAGGGATTTTCTCTGCCTCGTGATGGCTGGGTGTTGTGTGCTGTCCTTAGGTTAGTTAGGTTTAAGTAGTTCTAAGTTCTAGGGGACTGATGACCATAGATGTTAAGTCCCATAGTGCTCAGAGCCATTTGAACCATTTTTTAATATCTTGTATAGACAATTTTTATTAATCTGACACGTTCCACATCATTACGAAGTGTCGTATCCATTATCTATGGAATAAGTACTAATCTAATCTAATCTCTAATATAAACTGACCAACAAGTGAATGTGTAGCAGCTAGGTATCAATTCTTTAACTGTAAAAAACGGTCAGAACAAACTTATCGCGAGTGGGTAACAGATCTACAGGATATGATGAGGAAATGCAAATTCAAATGTGCTTGTGATGCTTTATATTCGAATGTTATGTTGCGCGATGTGATGATGTACAATGTACCTGATGTCAAACTCAGAGAACAGATTCCGAAACAGTCTGATCCATCATTTCAGCAGGTAGTGCAAATACTAGATCAGTATGATTCAGGTGCCCTATTGGCCTATAAAACTGAGCAGTCAGCAATTTGTCAGATTGAGTCCCTCGTTTGCGAGCGGCCCATTAGATTGCGGCAGCTTGAGCTTGCCACGCCGAGTAAACAATGCTCTACGCCGCATAAGCAGCTCGTTACACAGGCATACAGAATTAAGTCTTGCCCTCGGTGTTATTCACAGCATAAACATCAAAACTGCACTCCCGACAAGCTTAGTGTTATCCTTGTGGCAAGAAAGGACATGTGCGATCTGTTTGTTTGCAAAGGAACAAACGTAAGAATTCGGCCCACTCCCAAAAATCTAGTCACAAGGCTCATGTTATTAATGTTGTATTTCAATGTCTGCAACAGGCATTAGCAAGGCTGGCATGCGAGCGTTTCTTCAGTGATGTGCCAGTCCAAAAAACTTTTTGTTCAATTGCTTCATTATAGGAATCAGTTTCAGTTAGACACAGGTGCCTCTGTCACATTGCTAGATCGTCACACTTAAGAACTGTTAGGCTCCCCATGCCTGACTAAATCTAACATGCAACTGACGGCTTATAATGGAGAAGACATTCTCCTTCTCGGAAAAGGTACTTTGCCTGCCATGTATCGCTCGCATGCGCGAACAGTGACTTTTACGGTACTACAATCACATTATTGTGAGAACGTATTTAGCCTTGATTCATTTGATTTGTTTGGCTTTAACATTTAGGACAATGTGTTGTCAGTGTCTGCATTCCATTCAAAAGACAGAGTAGCTAGCTTGCAAAAAGAATTGCTGGAAATCTTTTCTGGAGGTTTGGGCAAGGCTGACAATTTTGTTACACATATTACTCTGAAAGCCAATGCTCAGTCGAAAGTGTGATGGGCCAGAACTGTTCCCATTGCGTTACGGGACGAAGTCGCTGCAGAACTTAAAGAATTGCAAGATAGCAGAGCTATTGCGCCCATACAAGCTACTCAATGGGCAAGGCCACTGGTTTTGCTCCCCAAACCTTCAGTTCGCATTCGCCTCTGTGTTGACTTTTCGTCTGCAGTCAACCCACAAACTGTGATTGATACTTATCCATTCTCATGGACAGATTAGGTGCTGGTAATCACTTTTCTAAAATTGATTTGCGCGACGTGTATCTTAAAATACCGCTCTATGAAGAACCTCAAAAAGTGTGTGTAGTAAATACTCATTTGGATTTGTTTAAATATTTGCCTCTGCCTTTTGAGAGTGCTTCCGTACCCGCCATTTTCCAACGGCATTTGGAACAGCTCACTGCGCAAATGCCAAACTGTTCAAATAATTTGGACGATATTGTCGTAGCAAGTCGTACACCTGAACAACATATTGCAAATTTGCTGACACTGCGGGACGACGCCATGGAGCCTTCTCCTCCCTAGCCTCCTGTCGTCCTACCGATGGAGCTGAACCCACCCACACTGCAGCAGCCCACAACTTCCACATCTTGTTATTGGCTTCCAGAGGTGGACACGTACCCTTCTGATCGTCTTCCGGGGGACGTTTTTGGCAGAGCGAAGGCCGGATGGCGCGGTACGACTCGGAGCTTGACGACCCCTACAGCCACAGCTTCCGATCCAGCGTAGCGTCCACCTTCCGACATTTTGGGGAGGGGGGAGAGGGTGGGAGAAATGTTTCGGCGTAACATCAACCACCGGCACGTGGGCCTGGATCGTTAAAGCAGAGAGGGCTGTGAGACGACGTCGGCCAATAGTACGCTGACTAGGACGACACCATGACGGGAGCGGCTCCTGTATGAAGAGAATATAAGTGCCGCTCCGCCTATCCGCGGGCGCACTAGAAGACGAGCCGTCATCGAAACGTTTTAGCCGTGACTTTTGTACTCTTGTATTTTGCTTGCATTGAAATTGTATATACCAAAGGACATTGATTATTTGCATGTCGCCAATTGCTTGCGACACCTCTTTGTGAAAACAGATTTAATTATTGTCATTTTAACTTAGTGTAATAAACTCCATTAATAAGATACACTTGAATTGTCTAGCTATCCAAGAAAACAGCTACCTAGGCACACTATTTTAGACGAGTGGGCAGGATACGACATTTACATTCACCTCCATATATCCTAAAAGCTTCTCATTCTTTAAATTTCGTAGATGTATGTCTTGTACTGTTTGATGTTAAGGACAATTCAGGAATGACTTTGTTTGGTTTTGTGAACATGCCAGGGAAAGTGGACTAATAAACCGTAAGACTATTGTCTATGGCACGTTCTGATCCGCAGTCAGTCCCTGTTTATTTATTTATTCACCCTAGAAAATGTGTGATTCTGGAATACATAATTCCTTTATAAATATTGTGCATTGAGCACAAACACAGATGCACACACATGCTCACATTCACAAACACCACTACTTGTACAAAAAGTACAGAAAATTTAACAGTAATTATGCAGTAAATAAATGACTTCGGCTACAGGAGTGCTTTCACTACTTGAAATAGCATGTTTTACACATCCTTGTTTCAGGATCTCGCATTTCACAAGTAGTGGGGCAATGGAGGTACTGGTGCATTTTTTATATCAATTGATATCAAATTAATTACACAAATTAATTAAATTGATCATTTAACTACCCCCACCCCCTGATGACGTCAAACATTCTCCTCAGCCAGCACATGGATCCTCACACCCTACCTTTCCCCTCCGCTACATCTGATCAGCCTTCCCTATTGTTGGGAATTTCGAATTTTTCGGGGAATTCTGAATCTTGGCGGTAAAATCCAATTGTCAAATCAGATTAAGTAATATTAACGGAAATTGTTGATGGAGATTGTTTATAAAATGGAAATTGTTGATGGAAATTGTTTACAAAGTGGGAATAGATGGTTAAAATCAAAAAATTAAGAGGGCAGGAAATCGGAGAATTACGTACAGCAGAGGACATAATTTTCATTTCATAGGGTAGTCTTGTTTACCTTCCAATGGCAATGAATATTGCAATCAAACTGCCATTATGACACTCCATGGTGCACTGCCATGTGCTAGCACAGTGGCACTTGAAATTGCTGCTACACATTGTGCTTATCTGGGACTGAATGAGCAGCCACACTATCTGCATCATGTGCACCAGTTGTCACGGTATCTGTCAGCCTGCGTCAGAACCACGGGACCCACCCAGGCCATGTCTCAGATGCCTTGTGTGAGGCTGAGGGCTCAGCCCACATGAACCTGGCCGCATCTCCTGCCCTCTGCGTCCACGCTGAGTTACCCACCTTGCATGTGACTGCAATCGTCCTGCACCGAGCCAGGGATCAAAGGGAAGTGGCAGACGATTGCAATGTGAGCCACAGTTCTCAAAGCGTGTGGCGGTGGGTGCCTCCTACAGCCTCTTGAACGAACAATAGATTTTTTTTAGTGTCTTCCTTCCACAGCTGTGTCATGATAAACAACAACATGTATTTCAAAGGATGCAGCTGACGACAAAGCCTGATTTCGAACAAATCAAACTTCCTACAAACAAAAGACAATGCCTACAGCCACCTGTAGCAGAATCAAAGGAAAAATGAACAAAGGGTGTTTTTCGAAAGATAGAAATTGTGTCCTATTTTCTAGCAACATGCTGTCACTTGCCAGCAAACAAAGGATGTTTTTGAAGGTTCCATCTGTCTGCCTGTCACAGAATTTTTTTTTGGAACATAGCTCTCCCCTCACAGCAGCGTTCTGTTTCCTCAGCCACCTGCACCAAACCTGCACCAGCCCACTTGAACAAGTAGAAAGTGCGCTCTAACTTGCTGGCATGGCATTCTGAATTCCAATTAGTCTTAAGGAAAATGGAGAGTAGAGCTTGAAGGTATATAAAACTCAACCCCCCCCACCCCCCCCCCCCCCCACGACACACACACACACACAACCATCATCATCAGCCTGTCTGTGGCAGTGCCTAGTTGAGTTCATGTGCTTGTCACAAGATGAAACGTTCAGCCAGTAGCAGCGCCAGCGGCACTGGTGATAGAAAATGGCTAAACTTGAAGCAATTGCCATGTAAGTGTTTATAAAAAAAATTATGAGTTCACATTGCGACAGTTATAAAATTTCATAGCAAACTATTCAAATTTTCGAGATTGTGATACATTGCAATGATCGCTATAGTTCTCATTCTTGCTGTTGCAGCATTCATTCCCAAAATACTGGCTGACCTAGAGAATCAGCTGGAAGCTGAGAAACAGCCATGTAAGCAGATTTCCAAATTGTGTGTGTGATAGTTTACATGTTCAGAAAACAGCTCATGTTGTTTTCAAATAATAAAAAGTGTTTAAAAAAAAATTTATCTCTCTTTTGCAGCATAGAGCGCCAGCTGACCGAACTTGATCAGCTGCTGGAGCCCAAAAGGTTGCAGTGATAAGAACGTAAGTATATTTGTAACACATTCCTGTTAGACAATTTATTTTTTCGTCATGTACACTTGTGTGAGACATATATTCTTTATTGTTGTAGATGTTGCTATGGAGCAAGAGAAGAATCTAACAGGGGTATGTGTCGAGGATGATGACTAGCAGTCATCATTTCCACCTTGTATGACGTTTTTATAGTTATGTACAATCAATATCTTGAAATTTCATTACCGATTTCTATTGTTGTCGCTTCTTATAATCAATATCTTGTTGTAGACGACTTCAGTGAGATCGATTGATGGCTCCATTGCAGTTCTGGTAAGGGTGACACACTGATGTGGGCAGCTGTTGAGGAAGCTGAAGAGCAGCACTATCTCGCCCTTTTGGATGAGGAAGAGGAAGTACTGGACTGAGTGGGAGAACTACCAGAGAGCCTGATTGATCTACTCAGTCCTTCGACCCCGAATATGAAAGGTGATTACAAAGCAACTGTCGTCGCTAGAGCATATAATTATTATTAATGTGGAATTTTGATGTACTTGACTTACTTATTTACAGCAGTTAAAATCTCCTAGTACAACTTTCATGTTTTTTGAAGGGAAATTTCCAGGCTCCGTAAATTTGAACCTCGCACCGGGTGGTTTGTACACGGATGTTACAGTACATGAATGTAGCTCAATAGTTAAGATTTCTATGTTTTCTTCGCAGGTCAGAGCACAGGAGCGTACGTCTAAGTTCGGTTTCACAAATATAGCACTTCCGTACATTTCGTGTGGTCTCTCAAGAACTAATTTCATGCCCTGTATTTTTGGTCTATGGCTAGTTGGTGCTCTGTGTGTTTCTTGTAACACTAAAACATCACAGTTGTTTCGTTTGCACATGTCAGATAATAAAATTTCTCTATTTACAGATAAGCCTTCAATATTGCAGGAAGTTGTCACTAGTGATGGTCTTGATAAAGGCCTTTTTTGAGTCTCTTCGGAGAGTTGTTTTGTCATCTTTGGTTTTGGTGCTCCGGTGTTTGCAGGATTGGCCGACTAGGTCGTTTCCAGGGGACGCTCGATTGCTTGTTGTTCGAGTGAACGCAATCTTCGTTATAAAGAAACAAATGACGATGGCGAAATGCTGGAGGCCTGGGCAGACCAGACTAAACTGAAATTGATACATGACCCAAAGTTGCCTGCATCATTTAACAGCGGAAGATGGAAACGAGGATATAATCCAGATAACATCTTTGTCTCCGAAAAGGTATCCCTGCAAACTGTAAAGCAAATCGAGGACCCAATTCCAAGATCGCAACACAGAGCAATAACTTGCTGCATTACTGCAGTAATCAAATCAGATGTAATGCCCTTCAAGAGACGCTTCAATTTCAAAAAAGCTCATTGGGAACTTTTCACAGAGAACCTTGATAAGGAGATCCTGGAAATTAAACCAGAGATACAAACATATGAAACTTTTATAGACCTTGTCAAGAAAATCTCTCGTCGGCGCGTACCTAGAGGGTGCCGCACCCAGTATATCGCTGGACTCAATGGTAGCAGCAAGGAAGCTCTGAAAAAGTATGAAGAACTGTACAATAAGGACCCCTTCTCAGAGAAAACGATCCAGGCAGGTGAGGCACTGATGTCTGGTATCTCCGAAGCGAGAAAGGAAAAGTGGTGCAACCTCCTACAAGAGACGGACATGAAGCACAGCAGTAGGAAGGCATGGAAACTGGTCAAAAGTCTCAACAACGACCCAACAGAACCACAACCAAATTACAGTGAAGTTACACCTGATCAGATAGCTCACCAACTACTCATGAACGGAAAAACTAAAAGGAAGATCAGGAATGGCAAAATTAAAAGAAAATTGAACGAGGAGATTAGCTTCCTAGCTCACCCGTTCTCCATTCAGGAGCTACAAGATGCCATCAAAGACTTGAAAAACAATAAGGCCGCTGGCCTCGACGATCTGAGATCTGAGCAAATAAAACATTTTGGACCGGGAGTACAAGCATGGATCCTAGAGCTAATGAATAACTGTATTACAACAATGCAAATTCCTAAACTGTGGAGGAAAGCCCGGGTTATTGCGTTACTAAAACCAGGGAAAGACCCAGCTGAAGCTAAAAATTTCCGGCCTGTCTCACTGCTTTGTCATTTATTTAAAGTGCTGGAGCGAATGATCCTCAAACGCATAGCTGATTATGTGGACAAAGTCCTCATTAACGAACAAGCTGGATTCCGACGAGGAAAATCATGCTGTGGCCAAATCCTGAATATCACACAGTACATCGAAGACGGCTATCAGAGAGGTGAAGTAACTGGGGTCGCATTCCTGGATCTCAGTGCTGCATATGACACAGTTAACCATAAGTTGCTTACCCAGAAAGTGTATAATGTCACTAAGGACCACACCCTTTCTATGTTCGTGCAATGTATGCTACAGAACAGACGCTACTATGTAACCTTACAATCTAAAAACAGCCGATGGAGGACACAGAAAAATGGACTTGCACAGGGCAGTGTTTTGGCTCCAATATTATTTAACATCTATACCAATGATCTTCCCATCAGCCACCAGACACGAATGTTCATATATGCTGATGATGCAGCAGTGGCCACACAGGATAAAACCTTTGAACAAGTGGAGGAGAATCTCACAGGAGCCTTAACAGAACTTGCTACCTATTACGACGGCAATAATCTCAAACCAAACCCCAGTAAATCACAAGTATCCGCCTTCCATCTTAGGAGCAAACAAGCCAAACGGAAACTCCGAGTCATGTGGCAAGGGGAAGAGCTGAAACATACAAACAGCCCAAAATACCTGGGAGTAACATTGGACAGAGCACTTACTTTTAAGCAGCACTGTCACAACACTAAAAAAAAGGTCTGTGCCAGGAACAACATACTGCGGAAGCTAACAGGTTCATCGTGGGGAGCTCAACCACATGTTTTGCGCACCACAGGTCTGGTGCTGAGTATCTCAGCTGCGGAATATGCGGCGCCAGTTTGGAGGAACTCTGCCCACGCTAAGCAAGTTGACGTCGCCGTAAACGAAACTGTACGTATTGCCACAGGATGCCTCAAACCAACTCCCACAGACATCATTTACCCCATCATAGGCATAGCACCACCCACTATCCGCAGACAAGTAGCCGCCGAGATCGAAAGATCAAAACAAAAGAATGATCCTCGACACCCGATGTATATGCACCGAAAACAACGTGTCCGGCTGAAATCCCGCAGGAGTTTCATGGAAACTACTGAAGAGCTCGCCACCAAGCCCGTCGCAAGGCGGCTATCTCTCTGGGAAGAAATGGTGCCACACTCCACAATGGAACTACTTGAGGAGGGATCTGCAGGATTTCAACTACCTTTTACAACTTGGAGGTCATTAAACCGGCTGCGCACTGGAGTAACTGGGTGCAAATCAAACCTATTTAAATGGGGTTACAGTGATAGCGATAGGTGTGAATGCGGAGCAATACAGGACTTGGACCACCTACTGATCTGCCCAGACATGTCTATGACATGCACTAAAGATGATATTTTGAAAGTCAATGACAAAGCAATCTACGTTGCTAATTACTGGGAAGGGAAGATATAATTGGTGCATCCGGACACGGAAGAAGAAGAATTTACAGCAAATATTTTAAAAAATTTGAGCTTTGTACTTAATTTTTTTTTTCGTTATTCGTCTGTTACAGATGCATTAGCAACATATTACAACAGCTCGTTGTGAAATGGGTGTCTAGAGCAGTGGTTTTGGGGGCGGATGTCAAAGGCACACCAGAGTGGCGTGCACTGCCATGCAAGACGCTGAGAGAGGTGCCAGCAGCTGCGGCCGCTGCAGTGCTGGA
Organism: Schistocerca serialis cubense; assembly: GCF_023864345.2. Lineage (NCBI taxonomy): Eukaryota > Metazoa > Arthropoda > Insecta > Orthoptera > Acrididae > Schistocerca > Schistocerca serialis. The sequence goes on along the minus strand of NC_064642.1, from coordinate 240,321,222 downwards.
CCCTGCTCCGTCACATACCCTCTGGCATCTGGGGATGGTTCAGTCAGAAGATGAAGGGCAACGATCTCCCTCCTCGTAGGTTAGCGGTGGTTAAGGATCCAGCATGTAGCAGCTTTAACAAGCTCCCTCTTCACAGCTAGGTGTTCCCACTGGGCCTCACCACCGCCACCTCCTATATCAGCGCAGGCTGATTTCTCCTTCACCCAGTAGGCACTTCCTCCCCAATGCCGTCATCCACCGGCACGACACAGTCGTCGGCTTCCCCTAGACATAATTTTATTCATAGTGTCAAATTACTGGCTTGAGGAAGAAATAGATGATTCAGATTTAAGTTATAAGTTAAAAATGAAATTCGACGTTATTAAAACTACACCTAACATAAATATGTTTGAGAGTTGTTTTCTGTACGTAAATGTACATGAAAAAGTTGATAAAGATTTTATGCTAGAATACTTTCTTGTCTTATTCGCTAACATATCAACAGTCCTAAGACAGTTCCACATACAATGATCCATGTGCATGTATTTCGAGTAGGGAAAGGGGTAATCAGGTAATCTTGAAAAGTAGGTCAAACTAGGTAGTTGAAAGTACAGTAACCCCCTTTTCGTATCTATATGAGACGACCAATATAAAGGTCCGTTTGTGTCCCATTTATGCAGGATGTATAAGGGGCGTTCAAAAAGAAACTAGCAGGGGGCATAATTACAGAAATCAGTACCTGAATGTTAAATCTATTGGCCCTGGCTGTTGAGGCACTTGTCCCACTGTGACACAAGGTGGTGAATGGCTGTCTCAAATAATTCCCGCGGGTGCAGTGTTAACCAGTCCCGCACGTACGGCTGGACGTTGTCGTCCGAGGTGAGTCGTTTGCCCCTCAGAGCTTTTTTAAGGGGACCAGAAATGGCGTAATCACAGGGGGAGAGGTCCGGACTGCATGGAGGGTGGACGAGAACGTCCCATTTGAATTTCTGGAGGAGTGTCGAGACTGTGTTGGACGTACGAGGCTTTGCGTTGTCGTGGAGCAGAATGACCCCATGGGTGAGACTGCCTGGTCGTTTTGATTTGATAGCCTGGCGAAGGGTGGTCAAGGTTTGCGAGTATCGCTGGTCATTCACTGTTGTCCCGTGCTGCAGGAATTGAATCAGAAGGGTGTCATTTTCGTCAAAGAAGAACGTCAGCATAGTGGCAAACGATTCACCTCGGACGACGACGTCCAGCTGTACGTGCGGAACTGATTAATGTCGCAGCCCCGGCAATTTTATGAGACAGCCATTCACCGCCTTGTCACAATGGAACAAGTGTCCCAACAGCCAGGGTCAATACTTCTAACATACAGGTACCGCTTTCTGTAATTATGCCTCCGGCTCGTTTCTTCTTGAACGCCCCTTATATTATTTCAGTGTTTTTTCTTACATGACCCTGATTTTACTCATCCAAGTGCCAGGACATATAGAATTCTTGATATCACGACACTATTGACCGCTCACTTCTTCATCTGTGATGGATAGCCATGAATTTCGCTATTGTTCTAGGGCGGCCAGTCTCTCTGAGAAATATATTTAACCGCTTGCAGGGAGCGTCCTGTTCTAAGAGTCTTCTGTCCATCTGTGACTGATTTCCGCAGACCAGAAACAGTATATCACTGCTACCAGATGGATCTCTTTGTGCACCATCGGCGACAGGATATAACAGGCCTGTATCCCTACCTGCAGTGAGGAGAGGGAGGGATGAGGGTTGGTAGGAGGGGAGATGAAACTGATTCTAAGTTGGTTAGTCCGTGACCACACATCGATGTGAATACACATGCAGTTGCCGCCATTCTCTCCTGGTGCAATCTTTAGGGGTTAGCTTTCCTGATAGTATTGTTATTACAATGAATTTTCTCAATTCCCAGCACATGTGTTGCATTATGGCCCGTTGTTTACAAGTGCTGGTTTTTTTCACGACAATTTCGATGTGTAATTAGAACACTGAAACATTTTCCAACAGCTGTGGTAGCATGTATTGGCCTTCAGTAATGGTTTACTGCCCTATTCCATCTTACTATCTACAAGTTATGCAGCAGCTATACCAAGATGACCTCATGGGGGCAGTGGAATGGAATGAAGTTGCCAAGAAAAAAGAGGGCATCGTGTACTTGAGTTTCGAGCAGCATGGATGCAGGGTGTTTGTCGAGCTATGCAACAGGAGGCGTCTCTAGCGAACTCAGACGTGAAACAGTGAAACACACAGTCCTCTGATGTTTGATTACAAGTAATAACTTATTAATTTCCTTTCTGGCCAACAGCAACATCTTCTCAGTTGAACACGTTTCTCGCCAAAAGTAAAGATAGTACCTTCCTCTCCAGCATTTTTCCCGCCAGCTTGTAGGTGAAGGGACCCTTCTATGTAGAGTTTATTTTGAGTGTATCTCCAATTAGTTTCGATTTGTATTGTCAATTTTTTTCCCAGAAGGATAACACCAATAGTATGATATCGTCAATTTTTGGGCTGTACTCCGATTTTAGGCGCTCCTTGTAAAGCACTATGTCTAAAGATATGTAATTAGGCCCAATTATTATGATTAATTACGTAGTCAGGACCAATATTTACTTTAGTTTCCTACTCAAAGTCAATAAAGTACACTAACCTAACCTTCCTCTCCTGCAGCTGGACAGTTTCCCTGTGTAAGGGATGGAGGATGCATTTGGGCTTTCCCCTCAGAAGGACCAGCATTCGATTTCGAGAAACGTAACCTACCATTTTGAATATCCCGCCAGTCGATAGAACCGACTGTCGTCCTTTGGTGCAGAGTCGAGAGGAGGGTCTGAATCAGAGGCCTAGGCAGTCCTGTGACCGTGCAGGCTGCAGATTCCTTCACTTGCGCCATCGGGTGGTGGATTTCTGGGTTCTGTTAAATAGGTCAGGAGTCCACTGCACACACTAATCGTCGACAAGTGCGAAGCAGTTCTGTTCACACGCAGACCGAAATTACTGCGCAAACATCAACACTGTAGACCAATAACGCTACATACACGCCCAATACGTTTCCGACAGAAAGTCAGGTACCTTGGTGTCTGGTTGGACCGGAAACTTACATGGGAGGACCACATCGAATACGTTGCCAACCGAGCGCACGCGAGGCTCAAACAGCTCTACCCAATGCTCAACAGGGAAAGCACACTGAATAGGAGAGTGTCGAGGTCCATATACACGACACTGATTAGACCTCTGATGACGTACGCAGCTCCCGTCTGGGGATATGCAGCTCCCACACGACTGTGCCGCCTGCAGATCATACAGAACAAGGTGCTACGAATCATTAGCAACGCTCCACGCTACACACGCACCGTGGATCTTCACCATGAATATCGCCTTGATACCCTCAAGGAAGCATTCAAAAAACACGCCACACGACTATACAGGAACTCGAGACACTCGAACAATCCTTTCATCCTCACTCTGGGAAACTACGATCACAACCACAGGTGGAAGCACAAGCGGCCAAAGACACTGCTAGCTAGGGCATAGCCACCTATGGTAAACTAACATACGCAAACAGCGACAAACGTCGGTAAGCCCCTGCATACCAGCAACACTGACTGGCAACTACCAGCTGCTATTAGAGCCGACCAACAGGCCACAGCAGGGACACCGACGAGCTCGCCCACAGACGCACAAACAATCTGCCAACATTCCCTCACACTGTGCTTCCGGTATATGACCTATCGGATACAAGATCGATAACAAACCTAACTGTTGCAGGTTGCTGACGCTGAACGAGGACTCTGTACCAGCACCCAGCGCCAGCCGCCGAGCAGCACAAACGCACAACGTCAAGGTATCGACATGCATGATACCCACTACTAACAAAGCCTATCCTTGCACAACCTATCGCAGGCAGCAAGACAACCGCTCTTACCACCCGACCTAACTATCGCAGAGGTTTTTTTCCCTTGGCTCTTGCCTTGGCACTTTTTTTCCTCTGCCCTTCAAACCGCTACCCGTCGTCAGATTTCGACCAATCTATCTCCAGATGAGCGCGTATTAATGGTTAATCCTAACCAGACGTACGCAAACATCGCAGTACCCACATCCTGCGACACCTCACTTTAGTGAATACTAACCCTTATGCAGAGATGGCAGTAGACGTTTTGTGTTGGCCATCATGCCGGTGTGGGCGTGGAGGGGCTCCACCTCTGTTTAAGAAAACTACACACAGGAGGCGGCTACACGGGTAGCGGGGGCTGTGTGGAAGGGACTGGGCGTTTTTTTTTAGGTTAGACGGTCTCAGGGAACCACAGAAAGAGCGTCCGTGTTAAAGGGAGCAGGTAAGACACAGTAAGATAGTTGTAGAAACGATCGGTGTTGTAGTTGTAAATTGTCGTAGCTGTGATGGGAAAGAACCAGAGCTCCAGGCCCTAATAGAAAGCACTGAAGCTCAAATAGTTATAGGTACAGAAAGCTGGCTAAAGCCGGAAATAAGTTCAGCCGAAATTTTTTCAAACGACCTAACAATCTTCAGAAAGGATAGATTAAATACAGTTGGTGGTGGAGTATATATGGCTGTCAGAAATAGTTTGCCTTGTAGTGAAATTGAAGTAGATAGTTCCTGCGGAATAGTATGGGTAGAGATTATGTCTGACAATCGGACTAAATTATTTATTGTATCTAAAATCAAAATTAAACACGATTACCCAGATGTGTGACGAGGAGACAAACTTAAAGGAAGTAGCAAGGTGTGAAAATGAGGATTTAAAATCTAGATTGGTTATGGTACAAGCTGATCTAGAAGCAGGGAGATTAAAATTGGACAATTTAAAAAAGGGAAGTACTTCTCCCCAAACTCTCAATGAAGGCCATCCAATGTTGTTGGAAGACGACGCAACTATGGATGCCCATAAACATCCAGTTGTGACAGAACAGACACACATACATCGGTTAAATTACGAAGTAATAGAGGACATATTAATGCAGGAAGTCAAAGACGAGAGTACTTCGGAGGTAAGTCCGACACTCTATGTAACAGTCAATGGCATTGTCGTTAACGTAATAGTAGATAGTGGGAGTGCGTTAACCGAGATATCAAAGCCGTTATTCAATTGTTGCAATGGTGACAATGACTTATTCGAGCAGAACAAAGATCCAGAGGTGTTAAAAGTCAAACGTAACTGCAAAGACAAGGACTCGGTTGACATTCGTCAGCATTATTTCCTGAAGAATGTCGTGCTGTTCTACAGATGCATTGGATAGGAATACTTGCGGTGGTCATATGGCAATTAGACATTAAAATTAAGATATAAATGGATCACAGATGATACAGAAAACGAATGTAGATGTGTTTCAGGTAGTAGCAGACCTCAAGAGACAGACTGGATGAGCCACAAACATGTAAATATTCATATATAGGTACAATAATACTAATCATTTAAATCGTTAAAGTAGGTCAGAAGAAAATGAAAGAAAACTACTAGCATCATGTACTAATTAACCTACATATCAACAATCCATGCTCATTCACGGAGTGAAGGAACCATTATAAAATGAAATAACTTAAGGTGTAAATAATAAATTAAGTACGGGAAAAAACTATTGAAATATTCATTCTATTATTCATGTAAATATTCGATGTAAAGTTCATTGAAAATGTAGATAAAGAAATTTGTAAGTACTGATAATGAGGTGAAATAGAGAACACACGCAGTGCCACATCACTACAATCGTTTGGGGAAGGAAACAAGTTAACAACAGAAGCGGAAAGTCGACGGGAAGCTACAGTCTGAGTGTGAGAGTTTATACGATTGCACAACAGGGCATTGGCAACAAACCAGAAACTGAAGTAAGGAATTTACTGACTAGCACTTCACATTAATGTGGAGACCGAGCCAGGTGTACTTTGAAGAATACTGTCCCACGCCTCTCCCCAATAGCGTTGAGGAAAACCATCAGCAGCGAGGGACAAAGAACACACACCTGCAAGGAAAGTGAAGCGACACCCTTAGTAGCGACACAACAGAAGCGACTAACATTAGCAAACCGTCGGTAACAGCTCTGTAGCACAACCACCAGGAAAATTAAACTCAAAATATTTCTCTCAATACCAAATGGAGAATCTGTTAACTGAAAGCAAATACACTCCTGGAAATTGAAATAAGAACACCGTGAATTCATTGTCCCAGGAAGGGGAAACTTTATTGACACATTCCTGGGGTCAGATACATCACATGATCACACTGAAAGAACCACAGGCACATAAACACAGACAACAGAGCATGCACAATGTCGGCACTAGTACAGTGTATATCCACCTTTCGCAGCAATGCAGGCTGCTATTCTCCCATGGAGACGATCGTAGAGATGCTGGATGTAGTCCTGTGGAACGGCTTGCCATGCCATTTCCACCTGGCGCCTCAGTTGGACCAGCGTTCGTGCTGGACGTGCAGACCGCGTGAGACGACGTTTCATCCAGTCCCAAACATGCTCAATGGGGGACGGATCCGGAGATCTTGCTGGCCAAGGTGGTTGACTTACACCTTCTAGAGCACGTTGGGTGGCACGGGATACATACGGACGTGCATTGTCCTGTTGGAACAGCAAGTTCCCTTGCCGGTCTAGGAATGGTAGAACGATGGGTTCGATGACGGTTTGGATGTACCGTGCACTATTCAGTGTCCCCTCGACGATCACCAGTGGTGTACGGCCAGTGTAGGAGATCGCTCCCCACACCATGATGCACGGTGTTGGCCCTGTGTGCCTCGGTCGTATGCAGTCCTGATTGTGGCGCTCACCTGCACGACGCCAAACACGCATACGACCATCATTGGCACCAAGGCAGAAGCGACTCTCATCGCTGAAGACGACACGTCTCCATTCGTCCCTCCATTCACGCCTGTCGCGACACCACTGGAGGCGGGCTGCACGATGTTGGGGCGTGAGCGGAAGACGGCCTAACGGTGTGCGGGACCGTAGCCCAGCTTCATGGAGACGGTTGCGAATGGTCCTCGCCGATACCCCAGGAGCAACAGTGTCCCTAATTTGCTGGGAAGTGGCGGTGCGGTCCCCTACGGCACTGCGTAGGATCCTACGGTCTTGGCGTGCATCCGTGCGTCGCTGCGGTCCGGTCCCAGGTCGACGGGCACGTGCACCTTCCGCCGACCACTGGCGACAACATCGATGTACTGTGGAGACCTCACGCCCAACGTGTTGAGCAATTCGGCGGTACGTCCACCCGGCCTCCCGCATGCCCACTATACGCCCTCGCTCAAAGTCCGTCAACTGCACATACGGTTCATGTCCACGCTGTCGCGGCATGCTACCAGTGTTAAAGACTGCGATGGAGCTCCGTATGCCACGGCAAACTGGCTGACACTGACGGCGGCGGTGCACAAATGCTGCGCAGCTAGCGCCATTCGACGGCCAACACCGCGGTTCCTGGTGTGTCCGCTGTGCCATGCGTGTGATCATTGCTTGTACAGCCCTCTCGCAGTGTCCGGAGCAAGTATGGTGGGTCTGACACACCGGTGTCAATGTGTTCTTTTTTCCATTTCCAGGAGTGTATATCACTTCCGAAATTATCTATTCAAAGTTGACCATATCTCATAACAACATTACTGGCAATACTTCTAAACAACTTTCACTGAATAACATCGTATGCCTAGGCCCGAGAAGCTGCAAGTTCCAAGAAAGAAGACATAAAGACAACACAAGAAATTAAGAGAAGAAGGGGTCCCAAGATGAGGACAGAAACAGCAAGATTCATTTCTAAATTCTATATCTTAAACCAGTATGAGATTTGGCAGAATCAACTGAAGGCAATATCAAACAAAACCGTGGCAGTTATTTCATCCTAACTATCAAACCAACCAAAGGTGGTCAAACCATCAAACAGAGTACGCATGATGGGGACATCAAACTGTAGCAATCATCTAGGGGCTACACTCTTCAACCTCAATAGCAACTATGTCAATAAAGGACACGGCTACCTATGTTGTCACATCATGGCATTGTCTTGGATGAGCAGTTTGTCGTCAAAACAATGCAACATGGAATTAACCATGTAATGGCATTCGTGATTGCACACTCAGAACTGTAAATGTCGATAATCTTCATCAACATCATGCTGAGTCTACAACTGCCTAGCAGCCTCAACCACCACTGATCGACAGCAGCATCAGGAAGCAAACCCAGCCCAAAGCTTAAGGCGTAAACTGCGCTAAGAAAGAAAGTGATGTGTGTGACAAAGTCATTGTAATATTTTAAAGAGCACAAAAGATAATCACTCCACCAATGAGTTGAGATGCCTGTAAATATTCAGTTGCACCTGTACCACTGAGAAATAGTACTTTATGTGTTCCATTTGTATTTTATATGTCAATTTGTAAATTGTTAAAGTATATTCATAAATGTCCCATGTTTTAAATTTTGTATTTCAGGTATAAATTTGTAAATATCCATTAAATCTAAATATGTTAATAACAATTTGTTTATTGGAGATATTTTGGAAACATGTGTTTTAATGATAAATAAAGGGAATGACTACGAAGTTTGTGTTATGCAGAAACATTAACTATTTTAAATATGGTAACAATTCAATATTGATATAGTATTTACTTGTTGGGAATGGAGATAAGAGAAACAAATGCTTCCTTAACTTCACTGATCTTTCATAATCATCAATATCATTAATGTTTGAGAATTGTGGAATGCCTGCAGTTATTGTGAAGAGAGAATCTAAAGGGCAGGTGGCCCATTTTTATAGAAGTTAACCACAAGTACTTGAGAGAAAAATGTTGTACAATTAGTTAAAGAACTACTATGAAAGACTGTAAAGCCATATAATAATCATCCTAATAGAAAATGCCATGTAAAGCAATACATTTCAAATCAAAATGGAATATTAAAACAACAACATCTAGTATAAAATAGAGCAGTAGCTAGACAATGATTAAAATTAATTGATTTTATAATTTTGCACTGCAATGAGCAATATCACAACCATTGATCACAGCAGCATAAAATTAATTCAGAAGGGACAGCATGTGTAAGGGATCCAGATTTTACGGACCTTGCATGAGCTTGATCCATAATGACAGACGACACAGTATGATATCCTCAGAAAATAATAATTATATTACATCAACAAAAAGCAATTGCAGTAATGTCATGTAACGAAAACCAACAAAACAATATTTACCAATATTTGGACAGGGGTATGCATAAATAAGTTAAAGTGAAATGCGTTTTGGAGACGAACCGTGTAGCTGGTTAATGGCATTGGAAAACCCCACTTAACAAGACAACCGCGAGCTTCAGAGCAGAAAGAGATAACGCCAGAACAATAGAGTATTCCTTTTGACGTAAATATGGCCGAGACCAAGGGTAAGTGGCCGGATGGTTTTAGCAGGGCTAGGCGGTGACCCGGAAAGGAAAATAAATGAGACGGCGATTGGCTGAAGCCACACTGGGCGATGCAGTCGCAACGCAGTGGAGAGATCTCCATTATATAGAAGCATTTTGAGAACTAAAATTTCTAGATTTCTCTCGTCTCACAGCGGACCACTCAAGTGTGGGGAAAATCGCGAGGGCGTTGAGAGCTTTGCTTCTGCGAAGAGTGGACGATATGCTTCACATATTGTAGCGACAGATAGCAAAGAGGTACCAGTAATTAATTATTCCTGCGGGAACTTTTCTGGCCAAGACATTGTGCACATCACTCCAACCCTTAGCAGGTGTGCAATAGGCGTTATTTCGATTAAGGAAAAATTAATGTTCTATGGAATGCAGGAAAGTTGACTGAGTGAATTCAGTCAAGGCCAGAATAGGGAATTAGCATTCCAGATCCAGTATGGCGACAATGCCATTGCAAATCCCACTTGGTAAAGTACCATCGCACATTAGGTCACAGTAAATGTTGAGTTGATATTTTGCTCACTCAAATTGCGTACGTATTGGCCATTGAATAGCAAAAGCTAAGATACTAATTTACAGTCACATAGAGTACATGAGAGTTTTTCATTGGTTTAAAAAGTAAAATTATTCTCCACCTACTCAGTGCATTGACCAGCTACATCATCGTAGATGTAAGTTAGCTGATGAAGATTTTTAATCATTCGTTCCTGTGATATAACAATTTTAATAGTCGCCAATTGAATATGTCCAAGGGTTAAAAATTTTGTTGAACGTGATTGTTGTGTATCACTTGACCCCTGAAAACACAGTTGATTAATTATATGTAGAATGAAAAAGGGAATAGGTGTTTTGTCTTTCTAGAATAGATCCCAAACTTTCACTTTTATCAATTCATGCAGTCTAGTTACGGACAGCAGCATTTGAAGTTACTTTTGTTACGATTCACACCTAATATTAGCTGACTTACGGGACCAGGTTCATATTTATATAAAATGTCTGTTTAACACGCTGAGCTTCGGAAGACAGTTCAGATGTTTTATCCATTTGCACACCTCACAATACATTAAATCTTTTGTAACTCGTAAATGTCGTGCAGCGAAGAAGATATGTGTACATCTGCTGTGGTTGAAAAAGTGGAAGAAATGTGACACATTCGATGTAATGAAAGAAGTGAACGTGTGCCCAGAACTTTTCCATCATTTTTACAAAATGCCTCAAAAGTGTTTCTCTATTGCGCTAAACAAAGTGAAGGATTGCTTTCAGAGAAAAGCAACGAAAATGAAATTTTTTGGTCATAATTTCTATTTTTCAGATGATTTTCATTTGAAGATGAACCTGGATATTGCAGATTTTGTGAGAGATGTTCAAAACATTACCACAGTTTTCCAAAATCTGATGATACATAAATATTTCACTGCTGTAGATCAGAAATTTCTCGTCATAGGGAACAGTTTCCTACCATGTGATCGAGGAACAATAATCTCTTCACTCATAAACCTTGATTGCAGTCATTGGCAACCCTGACGGATTCTTCTGTGCAAGACGTAGCCAGAGGGATTCAGCGATCTTAGCTCACTAGATCACTGGTTACGCAGAAGCTCAGTATCACTGAGTATGACTGGCTACACATTTCATCTTATAACCCTTCTACACTACAGGGAACAAAAAGTCCTAACATCTAGCAACCGTGGATTTGTGAAAGCATTGCAAAGAAGCTCAGTAGTACTGGGAAAAGAAATCTGCTGTAAGATAACATTTCAGTTTTGCCTACCTTATGTGATAAAATTCTGCCAGAAAAAATGCCAAGAAGAAAGCTTTACTTGACATGTGTCAGTGTATGCCAGCTGAAGAGAGGAATTTTTGTGAGCAAATGCCAAGCGAATAGTGGATTTGCACGTCTGTCTGGCAAACGCATTAACAGATGGCAGAAAATGTAGTACTAACTAAACATGTTTAGAGTAATTGCAACAGCAATAATGTTGAATTTTTCCGTACCTCCTTCTGCTGCTTGTGCAGATTGCATTGCAATAAACGTTGTGTGTTTTGACCTGTGTTGTTGTACCTTATCAAAGCAAGGTTTCTATTTCTGCAACATGTAACAGAGAGAAACTAGAGTGTTTTAGGACAAATTGCACTGATCCAAAGTAGTACGTCCAGGAAAATAAAAAAAAATAGTGCTATTTGTCAAAGACAACATCAGTAATTATGTAGTAACTGTTACAAAAATGTGCAAAATGGCGTTTTACCTTATGTACCCTGCCTGTATCAAGAAAACCCAAATAGTTAAGCATGAAGTACGTTTCAAATTGATGAGCATAAAATATCCAGAACAGAGAACGAATCCACAACAGGGACCACTTCGGTTACCAGTATATCAATAGCAGAATCCCATTTCTCATTCATTGTTTGCTGGAACACATGCCATTTGTTCGACAATATGTGAACGAAAACAGTTACTGAATTTTTCGTGAATTAAACTGTTAGTGTAGACAAGTACTATGTACGTACATGGTATATAGCTAACTGTGCCGCTGGATAAGATATCGTCTACCTTTAGGGTGAAAATGAAAATAATCTTTAATGCAATAGCAACTTAAAATGTGATTGTAACTGACTTCATAAACAAGAGCAACAAATCCGCTTAGTGCACGACCAGAACGTCGAATGTTGCGTGTTGTAGCACGTCGCGACCAAAAGTAAAAATATATAACTTCTTCACTTGGGACCTGAAAGAGGTATCATTTTGAACACAGCAACCTATGACCTAAAACTTACCAAACATAGACTGACCAATGACTAGATTCTTCACTGTAAATTTCTCAAAATACTTACTTGGAATGTATCACAACTACTGTGGATAACAGCGAAAATAAAAGCGGCTCACGACTAACTATGATGTCAGGCTACATGATGTCGAAAACATAAATTTTTTTCATAGTAGAGAACACGTGCGAATCCCAGATCAGTGGTTTTTAATTTTTTACGTGAAAGATAACAGTTTTATTTAGAAACTGTCTCCAGATACGGATGTAGCTTTCATGAAATGTGTTCGCAGTTGCGATTATGGATAACCGTCACTTGTAAAATGAAATGATGAAAATCTGTGTTACCGAGCGAGGTGGTTAGCACACTAGGCTCGCATTCGGGAGGACGATGGTTCAATCCCGCGTCCGGCCATCCTGATTTAGGTTTTCCGTGATTTCCCTAAATCGCTCAAGACTGGGATGATTCCTTTGAAAGGGCACGGCCGACTTCCTTCCTCTTCCTTCCCTAATCCGATGAGACCTATGACCTCGCTGTTTGGTCTCTTCCCCCAAACATCCCAACCTAAAATTGGTGTCAGCAGAGGGCTCGAACCCAGAGTCCTCACCTGCCGAAAGCGGTGGCCCCATCGACGGTCTATCAGAGCAAAACTCCCTTGCAGACCCAAACATCCATATCTCGTCAGCCGTGTGTCTACAGCCTGCACATGTACATCTGCAATGTACATTCGCGTACATTGGAAACATTTTCTTGAAAGTCACTTGCCCAGTGTTGGTGGCTAAATATGATATTTCATGGCCTATGTTGTCTCCGTCTCGCATCCCATCGGAGCACCACTCATGCCGACAAACGGACATGCCGCGGACCACGATGCGATGTGTCCATCTCTATGTGAATTGCTCCATTTGTTAACAGGTAGGTGGCGCGAAACAGCGCTGCATCCGAGTCACGCCATCCCTGTGTGAATTGGGCACAACAATCCGGCGTCTTGGGTTCACTGTCATCGATCATCCTCCATACAGCCTCGACTTGGCCCCGTCTGATTTTCATATGATTCCAAAACTTAAAGAAAACCTTCGCTTTGAGAATTATGGAGCTGTGCAGGCAGAGGTGAGACTGTGTCAAAGTCAAACATCCTACAGTGATGGTATCAGCAAACTGGTCTCTCGTTGGCAGAAATGTGTTTGAGCCATGGCGGCTTATATCGATAGTGCCACTCTGGTGGTTTATCTTTACTGCCACGGTCAGGGCGGTAAGCAGCGCCCTCTGGGGCCTACGCGAGGAGTAACGAGGCGAGGTCCTGTGGGGGGTGTGCTCTGGGACGTGGTGGAAGACGGTTGTCGGGTTGACGCAGCGAGTGTGGGACCGGGCCTATCGCATGGAGATATACAAGTTGGCTCTGAACGGAAGGCGCCGTAGCAAGCAGCGGGAAGCGGGCGTCCTGTAATTTGTGTGAAGGACTAACGATTTTTGCATTGGTTGTCCCAGTGGGTCCTGAGAGTTGCGATGGCTGCTTTCGGAGAAGAGAATTGGTAAGAGCTTGTGTCTACGCTCTTTTCCGTACGATGTTGCTGCCTGCCGTTATAAACGGGTGAAAATCAGGCGCTGCTATTGACTACACGGGAACTGATGTGAAATTATATTTGTGATTCAGTCTCACTTGTACTGTGACAATTTAGAGGCGAAAACTGTGGTGGTTTCATTAGGTCTGGTTCTTTGCTGTGCAACTAAGGGAGTCAGTTATTTGGGGTAACTGAGGGAGCACCATTATGTTGGTCTAAGTGATACGTTCTCTACGTTTTGTCTATGGCTTTGCGAATTGAAATCGTGGGGGAGTACACGTGAGTAATTTGCCATTGTATTGATGGTTATGTTGTAAAGACTGTTCTCTGGTGTGTTAAATCACGCGCTGATTTGTAGCCAATCCAAACAGAAGTTACCATTGCTACTTGCTTATGTGCTACTGTCCTTACGATTGGCGTTGTTTGTCTTTTGATTGTGGGTGTGCTCACGTTTAAAAAAAATTACGGCTACTATTCATAAGGGTTATCTAGTAAGGAAATTGCTTAAGCTTTTATCATATGCTGGTCCGTTTGCCTATCACATTGGCTTTCTATGCAGTAACTGAAGGAATGTGTATGGTGGTTCAAGATTGTAGGCTGACTAGTATTTGAACTGGTGTTGAGCTCAAGGGCGAGATCAGCATGCCGCAAACCCGCACCCTGAGCGTGGTTACATTTTACGCAATTGGGGAGCCGGCTCTCTGTTCTTGGATTGTGTAAGGATACGTGATGAGTGCATCGCTGTAGTTTTTCCCGTGCTAAATTGTGGCGTGTCGGTGCCGTCCTAGGGCTAGACTTGTATGTTATATTGAAAGGGAATTAACTGTACCAAACTTAAGAGAGCTTTTAGTTTGTTTTAGGTCTGTACATGGAATGATGTTGATATTTTGTCTATTGCGGCAATAACTTCCTGTGTGGGGAGATCCTCTGAGGGACTTGTATTGTACTGTTGCAGTGCAGTCCATCTGAAACGTGCTGCTTAAAACTTCGGACTGCAGCTCTCTGATGTTATATATTACTGTTTAATATTAAATGTCTTGGATGTAATATGGTTGTTGAGGATTATGTAATGTTGATCGCTGGTTTCTTAAAGGAAGTATTTCGTTTTAAAATATGTGCTCGGCCAGAGCCTATTTAAATATGATTTTAACTCATCATTCAAATTTTGTAGTCTTGCTTTTTTAAAAGGCTTTCAGTTAAACGATTGCTATTTGCCTGTCTAAATGTTTGAGTAACTTAAAGGAAAAGAATATTATTTTGTAATTTGTACTGATTGTTCCTTTTGGGTAATACCTGACTTATGTGTTCAATAAATGTGTCTAGTCAATGGTGATGCACTGTTCTATTGCTAGCCTACCCGTTCCACTCCACAACCTATTGAGCTGCTTTGTGTCGAAATTGTGTTCAGAATACCCCTCTGACCAGACACCTCAGTGTTTATCGCTAGAGTAACACTGTTGAGTAATAAATATTTAGAAACGAGTATCAAAAATGCAGAATGTTAATAACGTTTGTTATATTTAAAAAGCTTTATGAGTTTTCGTATAAAAATCGGAGGCGTTACTTTTCAGTGTGACCTTGCACATCAATCGTGACAAAGGTTGCCAACTTTTGAGTCAGAGAAAGCGTCTTATTTCAAGGAGAGGTGAATAAAAAGTGTATTTCTAAAAAAGAATGTTTCAACTCATTAGGTTCTTCTTGAATTGAACCTTGTAGCGCTTCAGCGGAGCACCAAGGGACCTTCTACCTGTGCTCACTTAACAACACAAAGTTAGTCGAGGAAGTCTGTCGTTTCTCATCCACTGGAGATGCCCAATCCATCATATATAGTGACCAGTGACGGAGGTTTCTATAATCATCTACGTCTTTTCAAGAACAGTTGTGCTTGATATGAAGTTATCCCATTAGATGTTCTTAAGGTATCTAAGCTTCTACTGGTTGAAGTATTCTAGTTTCTTACGATTTCTGCGTTACAGTATCCAGCTTTCACAACCATGAGGCAGGGTAGAAACAACTACTGCTCCGTACAACACCTGTTTGTTGCGTAGTGTCGAATATTCATTCAGGAAGACCCGATGTGAGTGATGTCCAAAAGTAACATCCGCAGCACGTATTCTGTTTTCCACGTCCGATGAACAATTATTTTGTAAGTTCTACTCCTGCATTGTTTACAGAGCTGCCTTATAAAACATGACTCGGAGCACAGGGAAACAGTTTTGGCATGAGGACTCATTTTTGTTCCAATTAGTAACATGTAATTTGTCGGACGATTCATTCTGGTACAGCATTCGCCCAGACATATCAACGCGAAGAGCTTGAATCAATTCTACGTAGGGTTCATGGCAGCCGAAACTTTTTGTAACGTTCCTTGCCGAAAAGTGTATTTGTAGCAAATGACTCCACACAGATAGTAAATATCTTCAATGACTTTACCTCTCATAAAAAAAGATGTTAAATGGCGGAAACCACGTTTACGAGATACGCTCGATACACCATAGCCATAGTAATAAGGAAGCGAAAACCAGGGCCCCAGTCAGCACACAAATGGGCCTGTTGACTTCACAAAGATTATCAACCCAACAAGATATTGCAGCGGCACCTAGGGTTGGGACATTCCTGTCCCTACAGGCGATGAGAACCGAGTGGGTTGGTGGAATCCGCGTATGTAACTGATCAGGAAAGGGTTAAAATGTTGTCAAATTATAGCAGCTAAGTATCATTCCAATAATGCAGCAATATTACAAGCGATCTCAACATCATACAGTTATTTGTAGATAGCAGGGCGCTAACTGTAAACACGGCGAACACGGCGGCGAGGAATCACGGCGAATGAGCAGCTGTGGGTCTGTGTGGTTACTTACGTAGCAACGTGCAAACAGTATGACGTCAGTCAATTGATAACAAGCATAGATCATAAACCCAACACCCAGCAGCACAACACAGAATATGGGCGATCCTCTCCCTACGGTAGTGACAGGGACAACTGATTGGAAACAATCGGTTCAGTCAGTTGTTGGAAGATAATCGACTCATTCGGGTGTAGTCTTAAGTATCGGTTTAATTATTCATTCCTTTATTCATTCATTCAGTTCGTCAGTCTCCAGGAGCAACCGGATAAAAACCGCCGATTGATTTGATTGTAGTTTTACGTATCAGTTGGACTCTTCATCCGTTGCTTTGAGTGAAACCAGTCTGTGGGAGCCAACGAACGAAGAAAATCAACTAATTTTGTTATATTTTTACGAATGAGATGGTTTATTTACTCATTCATTTCTTCTGAGTGAAGCAACTCACTGGAAGCAACCGAATGAAAACAGCCAACACATTACCTTATACTTTTCCATACTTACCGAATTGTTAATTCTTTCTTTTCAAATCAAGCAAGTCTCTAGTTTTTCTGACATTTGAACACTGAACTCTGTATTCGTTCTTTCAACTGAAACCGCTCTTCAGTAATTTAGTTGAATGATCCATCCATTCATTCATTTGAATGAAACCAGTCTATAGTACTTCCATTAGTTGAACTAAATCAGTGCACATAACCGTAGAGGGAAACGCTACCCCTAGCAGTAGGTGCACACTTCTCTCAGGGTATGCCAAAGTTAAAATAAGCATTACACATTTTCATTTAATAGGATAACTAATTCTTCTTTTCATCGTTTAAAACTGTGTAATACATTGCTTTGGATTAAATTGTTGCAGATGAAATTAACGTGTAACTAATTAAGTTGACGTGTACGAAGTAGAGCATAAAGTCCTATATATGAAAAAAAGGAACATTGCCAAATTTCAGCAACTGTTAACATACTGTTTTCGTGAAAAGATTTGATGATGTTCGGTAATTAAAAATCATTTGACTCTAACCCTTAAACACTTTTTATGCCATTTATTTGAGTAGCAGGCGTAGCCTGTTCTCAACGAGATGAACGAATTCTGAGGGGGGGGGGGGGGGGGTTATGTGGGCAGCAGTGTAAGGCAGCTCTGCCCACCGACTCCCAATGCATGGGCTACAGAGGGTTGAGAGGGAAACCAAGTCGTGCTTATGTCATATAGTGCTGCCACTACACTCCTTTCACAAATCAAGTTATGCTCCAAGCAGGCCGACACTAATTCTTGGTTTTTGCTTTCCTGTCACTTGCTCTTCTCCAAGAACTGGGAGTAGTATCCGGCACTGCCCATGACGGGTCAGATCCGATTGGGCATTCATCAAGAAATGCAATAATTTGCGAAACACCACAGCACGGCGCATTAATCAATTCGCAGGGTTCTGTACTAGATCGATGAGAATGGCAGCGCCCAGACAGAAAACAAGAGCGGGCCAAATTCAAAAGACGTCTACCAACTTCCACCGGTCCAGAACTAGGGAGTCCTCATTCATCTATTTGTAAAAGGACTATAAATACATTGTGAGGAAAATTACGTTAATGGCTAAGTACGTAGAAATCATAAAAAACAGTTTAACATTTACCGCATTTGTAAAGTAACAGGAAGCCTACAGCGTTTCACAAGCATCAGAAAGTACAACTCACCTTCACACATTGGCAATTCAATTTCACAGTTAAGCTTATCTCTAGATATCACTGTATAAAATCTGTTTATACGCATTCGCACTCCTCTGGACCGCTAGGAGAGACGGCTGGAGCCGCCTGATCCCTGCTGTATACAGTTATGAGCGGAACCAGTCAATCGTTTTGGCATTGTTAGATCATTATTGTTGACTGCTCTGTTGAAGCTCGATGTCACTCTTATTGTCGTTACAATATTTGCTTTTTATTGAGTACCAATGAGTAGCTTTTGGTTCTTTTTTTCCCCGATGTTTGTGAATAAACATTTACATAAAAGTGAACTTTGGTCATGGGTCAAAACGTCGAAATGTTCAGGGGCATGGGAACTGCGAATGGAGTCAATTACGTAAGTGAATAGAAAGTGATCTTAGGGATAAATTCAGTGCGGTACTCAATATCAGCAAGAAGATTCCTATTCTGAAACTGTTTTACGGAAATTCAAAGGAAATTAACGAATGATAGCAAATATTTCTTGCGAAAGAAACACTTTTGACAACTGACAATACAGGCTTAAAAACCAACTGATTCAGCCATCGAAGAATTTAAAAAATATATCATACTGCTTTCTAGTCCTAAGTCAACTCAGCATTTACCGAAAGAGAATTATCGGTGCTGGGTGCAAAATCATCTGTGCGAGCTTTCAAATAATAAATAATGATGTGATGGTGTGGTGTGGCCCTCAACTACGTATCCTCTGACTCAGAGATGAAACATTAAAAGCTGTAGCTGGTCTCGTTGTCTAGGGGCTGGGATATATAGTTGCTGCATTACAAGCCAAATACTGCTGAGTCTACAGCATACAATATGAACATACACACGAATCACTCGGCAATTGCCAATTTTGTAAATGAAAGCTTGCAATTAAATAAACTCTGCAGTACTATCTTAACGACTTTAAATGATGAGTACGACAGTAGAAGTACTTTTGAGAATGCGGTATATTTCTGCAAAATACTTATTGATGTCGATGGTCCAGCAATTAAATAAAATATAAGTTGAATAACAGGGAAACAATAGATTCCTACTGCACGTAATTAGCTATGAACAACAACTCGAGAGATATTCACTTCTAAATGCACACTACGTCTTCACTGTAGAAGCTACGAAAATCTCACAAGTGCACAAGTCGGCACTCCGAAGTATTTCTATCTCCCGCGACTACGCGCAATCCGCTCCACTCTCTCCAAGTCTCTTCCGCGACCGTGCGTCCGTTGCGCCGTACTGTCCTGAACTCTGTGTCCTGTGCGACTGTCCTCCCACTTCCATCGAGTCTCCCCATTCACGAGTGCAGTAATTGGCTAGAGCGCTCCCGCCATGTCTTCAAGCAAACGTACACTCACTAACATAAAACAGTGTCGAAATACTGGATTTACATTTAAATAACTTGAAATTAAATAAATATTCCTATGGCTGGACCATAGGGGATCATGGAGGAACTGTATAAGGGGGGGCTATGCTCCAGACTGAACGCTGATGATGATGATGATGATGATGATGATGGCTGGACCATAAACACGCTCTACCACACATTATTAAATACATAAACAAATCAAATAAAGATATATCAAAGGAATAGAAACAGAAGGTAGGCCAGCAGCCTAATGTCTCTGTACTTTCTAAAACGCAGTAAATATTTAACCAATTTCTTCATGAATAGTGTATCTCAGATATAAACAAAGAAATAGACGAATAAATATGTTTACAAGCATGCTGTTACCGTTATTTCGTGTAACTGTGGAGTACTTATAGGCTGACGCGATCGATAGTAATTGGCCAATTTGACCTCCAATAACTCACGTACTATTGAAGTTACATGCATGTAATTTATACCAATTTAGGTTTACACCAATAGCTTTCTAAAGACACTTCGATCGACAAAATCTGATGAACCGTTTAGATGTTGGAAATTCGTTGCTGGGTGTCACTTGTATAATTTAGTCAGATACTAAACTTTAAACTAATAAAGATATTGGAAATTTGATTACAGAATCGTCGTCCAAATAATGGTAATGTACACGTTTCTTTTTGACGTATCATGATTCTTCTGGCTGTTATTAATTTCTATACGAACTGTGAAATGTCTGCCATTAAGATTTCACAAAGTCCGCCATCTTTGGCACTCTCGGCATACAAGTCTCCTTCATCGACACAGCGTCACCGTGGAAATCCCAGCCACGCGTCGGCTGGACCACACGCTGGGACTACCGCTCACGCTCAGCTAATGTCCGGCACCACGTGGTTGTACACCGGGCCCCGGCTTGCCGAGGCGCCCGCGAGCGGCCACGCCGATTCCGAACTTAGAATATTTCCAGGGCGCCGCAACTCGCCTGTTACCCCACAGCTGGAAGACAGAGAGGAGCTTCGATAAATTTAAGTTAAAAAGTAATAATTCATTTACTGAAACGTAAATTTAAGATGTAACACCATTACTAACCTTTTAAAAACTAAACTAAACTCTGCCCGAACAGACCGTAAAGGCTCAACTGTACCGACTTACAGCCATCTATTCTCAGCTCACAGGTGTCACTGGGATGCACATATGAACGGCTTGTGGTCAGCACACGGCTCTCCCGGCCGAATGTCACTTTACGAGAACGAAATCACTATTTCTCAGTCAAGTAGCTCCTGAGTTTGCCTCACAAGGGCTGAGTGCATCCCGCTTGCCAAAAGCGCTCGGCAGACCGGATGGTCATCCATTCAAGAGTTAGCCCAGGCCGACAGCCCTTAACTTCAGCGATCCGACGGGAACCGGTGTTACCACTGCGGCAAGGCCGTTGGTATTAACCTTTCAACTCCAATCAGAAATCCTTATTAAACGCAGGAGTACGAAAAATTTGGTATTTTTTAAAGTAGCTGCATACAGCAATTGACCGGAGTAATTGGTGCGCCACAGCAGAAGATCGTACTCGCTGGCTCACAACTACAGTACTTAACATACTGCTTTACATTTAGAGCAGTGATGTCGAAAATGGCAAAATGGGAAACGGCAGAAATGCGAACTTCGCCTGGCGCAGGCACACCCTCCACCGTCCATTATGTTTAACCTATGTGGCCACATGTTTCTTGCCAAGATTGCTATACTACGCCATCATTACCATCTCCACAGAAGAGTTGTGATGCAGTAGTGCAAACACAGTGGAAAAATGTAGTCTTGGAATCCAGTATCAGCCGACGACGACTCTGCGGTATCCATAGTTGGTGATAAATTATTCTTGACGCGGTCGGATGGTTTTCAGCCTGTGCGCATAGGAAATAACTTTTCATCCACTTATTTGCATTTCAAACTAAGCTTTTATACTCTAACGTTTTTCTATGGATTACCGTACTTTCTTTTGTCTTCGCAAAAAATATGCTTAAGTCTCTAAAACATAGAATTGTTTATTTTTGTTTTCCCTTCCACATGCCAGTAGTGAACATTCTTACCGCATGAAATTATGAGGGCGTGATGATAAGTAATTTTCGAATTTTTTATGTGACAACTCTTACAGCCTTTTGCTTAAAGAAACGTTACTGATATTCTGTGTTTTTACTCTTCACGCTCACATATTTACGTCTGAACAGACAGGCTGGCGACGAACACGTTCCTCCACGTGAGAGACCAGTTTGTTGTTATCGTCACTTTAGAAAGTTTGACTTTGTTGACGGCACCAAAAACTCCATTTGCTTGCACTACTTCATCATAGTCGAAGTTTTAAGTCCTCGAAGGTGTTCTTTAAGTTTTGCTAACAGATGATAATCACATGGAGCCAAGTCGGGACAGTATGGACGTTTATCGATGACAGTTAACCCAAAACGCCGGATTGTTGCATGGCATTTTCACGCTAAAGGAGAGGGCGCTACATGTGTGGACGGACTCTTCGAATTCGAAACACGATTACAGCATACTGCTTTTCAGGTACCGACTTATTTACGTTACTCAATGCCACGTTAAACGCTACAATTTGTAGCCCTCTAGCGGCAGACGCAAATGTGCAGGCATGCAAATAAGGAGGTAGAATTTTGATAGCGTTTGTGTTACTCACGAAGGCACACCTTTTCAGCACGTCCTCGTATGACAACAATAGTCATTGTGACTTAGGTCTTTTCTCCTTTGCTGTCAAACGGCCATTTCCAGATAGATGAAAGACAAACAGAAGGATACGACAAGATTTTCTCACAAAACAGGAGTTAATGAAATTTCTGACTTTCAGGAAGCGTTCCTCACACACAAATAAAGAAAAGATGTTACGTGGACATGTTTCCGGAAACGCTTAATTTCCATGTTAGAGCTCATTTTAGTTTCGTCAGTATGCACTGTACTTCCTCGATTCACCGCCAGTTGGTCCAATTGAAGGAAGGTAATGTTGACTTCGGTGCTTGTGCTGACATGCGACTCATTGCTCTACAGTCCTAGCATCAAGTATATCAGTACGTATCATCAACAGGTTAGTGTTCATCACGAACGTGGTTTTACAGCCAGTGCAACGTTTACAAATGCGGAGTCGGTAGATGCCCATTTGATGTATGGATTAGCACGGGGCAATAGGCGTGGCGCGGTAGGTTTGTATCGAGACAGATTTCCAGAACGAATGTGTCCCGACAGGAAGACGTTCGAAGCAATCGATCGGCGTCTTAAGGAGCACGGAACATTCCAGCCTATGACTCGCGACTGGGGAAGACCTAGAACAACGACGACACCTGCAATGGACGAGGCAATTCTTCGTGCAATTGACGATAACCCTAATGTCAGCATCAGAGAAGTTGCTGCTGTACAAGGTAACGTTGACCACGTCACTGTATGGAGAGTGCTACGGGAGAACCAGTTGTTTCCGTACCATGTACAGCGTGTGCAGGCACTACCAGCAGCTTATTGGCCTCCACGGGTACACTTCTGCGAATGGTTCATCCAACAATGTGTCAATCCTCATTTCAGTGCAAATGTTCTCTTTACGGATGAGGCTTCATTCCAAAGCGATCAAATTGTAAATTTTCACAATCAACGTGTGTGGGCTGACGAGAATCCGCACGCAATTGTGCAATCACGTCATCAACACAGATTTTCTGTGAACGTTTGGGCAGGCATTGTTGGTGATGTCTCGATTGGGCCCCATGTTCTTCCACCTACGCTCAATGGAGCACATTATCATGATTTCATACGGGATTCTCTACCTGTGCTGCTAGAACATTTGCCTTTACAAGTACGACGCAACATGCGGTTCATGCACGATGGAACTCCTGCACATTTCAGTAGAAGTGTTCGTACGCTTCTCAACAACAGATTCGGTGACCGATGGATTGGTAGAGGCGGACCAATTCCATGCCCTCCACGCTCTCCTGACCTCAACCCTCTTGACTTTCATTTATGGGGGCATTTGAAAGCTCTTGCCTACGCAACCCCGGTACCAAATGTAGAGACTCTTCGTGCTCGTATTGTGGACGGCTGTGATACAATACGCCATTCTCCAGGGCTGCATCAGCGCGTCAGGGATTCCATGCGACGGAGGGTGGATGCATGTATCCTCGCTAACGGAGGACATGTTGAACATTTCCTGTAACAAAGTGTTTGAAGTCACGCTGGTACGTTCTGTTGCTGTGTGTTTCCATTCCATGATTAATGTGATTTGAAGACAAGTAATAAAATGAGCTCTAACACGGAAAGTAAGAGTTTCCGGACACATGTCCACATAACATATTTTCTTTCTTTGTGTGTGAGGAATGCTTCCTAAAAGATTGGCCGTACCTTTTTGTAACACCCTGTATGTGAGCATAAGCGGTAGAAGCATGTCTTCTAGTACACAGCACAAGGAGGTAATGCAAACAATGCAGCACAAAAAGTAATAGATAATAACTAATATCTCATTTAATTATTACAAAATGACAGTAGATATTTCCATCCTTGCTTCGAAAAAATACATGGCTCGTAACTTTTGAATCTTTAAATCATATTCACTAGTTATTGCTGGCTATACTCATGATTATCAGATCCCACGCCCTTTCCTCATAAAGTGGTTCCCTTAAATTTATCCCAGCTCATGTCCAGCGTCATGTTATGTTCCACTTAATATAATGTAAGAATTATAAATAATGTGGGAAAATTACATGAATTCACATATTCAGAATTCATTCAAGAAAAACTCCAACAGTTATTTATGCAGTATGGGATATAAGAAATAATCCAGTATTCAAAGTATTAATGATGTAGCAACCTGACACAAGAGGTGTAGTTGTTTTGGACACCCTACACACAAGGTGTGACGAGATAGTGAGAGCGGGGTCCCTCTGTTAGTGTGCTTTGATAGCCTATTCCCTTTGTGCAACATATTACTGCACGTCGATAACCTGTCACAAGGGCATTGGCTGATGGAGCTGCTTGTATCACCGTGGGTGACAAGCAATACACTCATCAACACACCATGCTAATTAATTCTAATCGGAGTAAGCTTTGGCGCTGACGACTCAACATATCTTCCAATGCAAGAAATTCGGACTGCCAAGATAGAAATTTTATACGGTGCCACCGGACCAAATACATGACAGCCGGAGGTTTAGCATTTCGCTGTTACGACGGGATGCTGCCATGTCTAATAAAATTTGTTGCTAATGTTGTTTTCACAACTACACTAAAACCAAACGCCGCAGGAAAGTTCCATGAAGGCCCAACGTTACCGACCGGCCGCCGTGTCATCCTTAGGCTACAGACGACACCGGATGTGGATATGAAGCCTGTCAGTTTAAGAGACCAGAGCCACTACTTCTCAGCCCTGCTTGCCAACAACAGTAGACCGGTTGGTCACCCATCCACCGGCTAGCCAAGCCTGACAGCGCTTAACTTCTGCCATCTGACGGGAACCGGTGTTATCACTGCGACAAGGCTGTTGACTTAGAACTGCACTGCCTGACAAAAAAAGTGATGCACTCAGAAGGGAGGAGAAAACGAAGTGAAACTGCACAAGCTGACAGGGTATGAGATGTTCTGCCCCTGGCTACAGTATCGAGTCAAATTTTCAAACAGTTTAGCAGTATGTACCACTTACCAATATAATATTGCACGTCCGGATGCAAGTGCTGATTCATTAGGGAAAGCTGTCATAAAGCCATTGTATCCTGGCCCACAAATAACGGGCCCTTCGTATCCTGGATACTGACAGTGGGACAGAATTAAAAGTCCCAAGTGGAGAAACCTAGGACTTTTACTGCCCACGAGAGTTATCTCAACACCAACCAGACAGTTCATAAAAACGGGTGTCATGTGTAAAGAGCATATTCCGGTTTAAAAATGGCATCACATTACTGTTGCTAGAGATGTAACACAAGAGAACTGGTGCATTGTTGAGTAACACGATTGTTTGGCCCATGGCCACTGTTGAGCTTGGCAGCTTGGCGCTGTGTCGCGCTGCTAGAGGGCGGGATGCGTTGGCACATGATGAAACGAGCGCCGCTGGGACCGAGGCCTGAGGAAAGTGGATGGTGGAGTCAGTCAGTGGACAGTCAAGAACGGGAAGCTTCCTTCAAAACTGATGCGTGGAGGAGCCGAGTAAGAGACTTCACAAAATGTCAGCACAGGCTCTGCCTACTGTGTGGACAAGAGCAACTCTATGGGACAGTTGGTGTCTTTTCCCAGGTGAGAGGACAGCGATTCCATAGAAAACGCAGACGGGGTCTTTGACATTACGACAGGAGCACTGGAAGGGTGATTTAGCGATCAACATTGTCATTTTGCTCGGTGGAACATAACGTACAGTGAAGAGTAGACGCAGGCCTGTGTGGCCGTGCGGTTCTAGGCCCTTCAGTCTGGAACAGCGTAACCGCTACGGTCGCAGGTTCGAATCCTGCCTCGGGCATGGATGTGTGTGATGTCCTTCGGTTAGTTAGGTTTAGTAGTTCTAAGTTCTAGGGGACTGATGACCACAGATGTTAAGTCCCCTAGTGCTCAGAGCCATTTGAACCATTTTTTGAAGAGTAGACTCAGTACATTCAGAGTGGTGAATCATCACTAATACCCCACATCGACACTCCATGTGTACAGTACGATGTTTCGAGGTTATTTTGTTGGTTGAAATGGCTCTGAGCACTATGGGACTTAACTTCTGAGGACATCAGTCCCCTAGAACTTAGCACTACTTAAACCTAACTAACCTAAGGACATCACACACACCCATGCCCGAGGCAGGATTCGAACCTGCGACCGTAGCGGTCTCGCGGCTGGCGGTTATTTTGTGTTAGCATGCTGGAAATCTGGTTATTTTCTCTAAGAGAAAGCGATTTTGATCTTGTTAATTTTCATTGTGAGTGTGATCAGTTTTATATACAGTATGTAACACAGAAAAATATTTATGATTATCATTACGCTATGAGGGAAATTTGCGTAGCTTGTAAGTATTCTAGTGAGTTGACGGTAGCATTGTTTAGGTAAGCATCTGGTGCCGAGAGTGCCCGAAGATCTAGATTTAGTTAAGGGCCACATAAATAAGCCCTAATTAAGGCGGAGAGTTGTTTTCTGATTTTCTGTTTGTTCTACATGGTTATCTGCGGAAGCTATTTTCATTTGGCGTTTTAGTGTCTATGGCCAAGGGTAATACACTGTAAACTATCATTGTTTTTGGCCAAATTTTCTATATGGCACAACGTTTACTTATATTTTCGTTGTACTGCGCAGAAGAAATTACCCTCTTATTTCAGTCCCTGGTTTCACGGGCTATAAGTACGTTTCAGATTAATTTCTGTTGTCCAGAATGAAATTTTCACTCTGCAGCGGAGTGTGCGCTGATATGAAACTTCCTGGCACATTAAAACTGTGTGCCGGACCGGGACTCGAACTCGGGACCTGCCTTTCGCGGGCAACTGCCCTACCATCTGAGCTACCCAAGCACGACTCACAACCCGTCCTCAGAGCTTCAATTCTACCAGTACCTCGTCTCCTAGCTTCCAAAAGAAGCTCTCCTGAGAACCTTGCAGAACTAGCACTCCTGGTTCGCAGCAGAACTTCTGCGAAGTTTGGAAGGCAGGAGACGAGGTACTGGCGGAATTAAAGCTGTGAGGATGGGTAACCAACCACCTGTCCCAGACATGGTTGCTCCCTGATTTCGAATGAATGCCTCAGGTTGTCCCCTATCAACCAATCCCTTCTTTTAGTTAAATTATGCCATAAAGCACTTTTGTCGCCGATTCCTATTAAGCACCTCCTCATTAGTTACTCTACCCACTTAACCTTCAGCAGTCTGTTGTAGGACCATATTTCAAAAGCTTCTGTTCTCTTCTTTGCAGAACAATTTATCTCTTGACAAGTCTACGTTCTGGGTGAGTACCCTCGTAAGTACTTCTTAAATATTAAATTTAAATTCAGTATTAACAAATTTCTCTTTTTCAGAAATGATTTCCCGCTGTTGACTTTTCGAATTTTATATCCGCTCCATTTGTCATTTCCTGCACAGATAGAAAAACCCATCTAATATTTTTTAGTAGCTATTTCCCAATCTTAGTCACTCTCCATTGTCTTATTTAATTCGATTACACTGCATTACTTTCATTTTGCTTTTGTTGATTTTCATCTTCCAACCTCTTATAGCTTATCCATTCTATTCAATTGCTCTTTCAAAGTCTTCTGCCCTCCCTGTCACAATTAAAAGTCATCACTAAACCTCAAAATTATTCTCACTGAACTTTGATTTCCCTTCCAAATATCTCCTTGGTTTTCTTTACCGCTTGTTCAATGTAAAGATTCAATAACTTTGCCTATAGGCACTTACTGAGTCTCATTCTATTCTCAACCAACGCTTCATTCGGCTTATGTTAAGTGCAGTCTGGTTTTTGCACAAGTGGTAAATAAATTTCGCTCCCTACATTTCATCTCTGCTTCTTCGAAAGTTTAAGAAAGTGTCTTCCAGTTAACATTTTCAAAAGCTTTCTCCAGACCTGCAAATGCTATAGATATACGTCTGACTTTTTACATTTATCTTCCAGGCTATCTCATAGGATCAGTATTGTCTGACTTGCTTCTAAGATGGCGTGCTGAAAGGTAATGCTTCCAATTTTTTTACGTGGAAACTCTTAAGGATTTTTAAGTAAGACAAACATTATTTACAGACTACATCTTCTTTCTTCTCCGTATTTGCAGCCCTCTGCCGCTATAAGGCTCCGAGCTGTAGCGTGTAACAGCAGAGAGCAACATAACTATGTTAGTGCGTGAAATCGAGTTTCGAATTGGAAGAGTTCCTGCACACGTGGAGCACGATCGTCTTTCACATGACAATGCAAGAGCGCTGCGCGCGCTGCTACCTCTGCAACAATCCGACACCTGGGGTTCGCTGTCATCGATCATTCTCCATACGGTCCCGACTTGGCCACATCTGATTTACATCTGTCATGTGAGGTATTGTTGTTCGTACAAGGACTGTTTAATTCTCCTGCAGTCGGTAGCTAGCTTTCCGTTAGTTATGCGTTCTGACAGTGGTAAAGCGGCCCAAGTAGAGGTGAAGATGCACTTTTGTATTTTCTTCTTTTCTCATTTACATTCAGCATCTAAGTATTGCTACTGGGTTTTGTCTTTTCGCCTATTAGGTCGTCTCCGGCCTTCACTGTTTCTCCTCTTTTGCTATTTCTTTTCCTTCTGTTGTGTTTCTTTCTCCTGCTGCAGACAATCATTGCCTAATGCTTCCTCTGGAACTTTCAATAACTTCCTTTTCTTTCCTTTCATGCAAGTTCCGGCTCCTTAATTTGGTCTTTCTGAAATTTCTTCGGTTTCAACTTATCCCGAGTCCATGTTCTCCTGCTATTTTTCCTTCACTTCTTTTTCCTACTGTCGATTTCCACCCTCCTATAACAGTTACGTTTTCATCTCTCTGAACTATCTGCGTAATTTCTTTTATCCTTGGAGCTTTGAACGTTATAAATTGCATGCATACCTCAGGGCACTGGTCACTTTGTCCGCTGTAACTCAGAGAAAACCGCACCTCGATAGGTTTAGGCGTTTTATAAAATTTTTGGCTGTGATGCTTTAGCTACATCGCCGTTATAACAGAGTGGACAACGTATTAACGGTTCTTTATTGTGATAGTACTCAGTTGCACTTTTACTACAAGCAAAGTAAGAAAAGTCAAGTTTGTGTGTCTATTGGTTGCTCGCTAGGTTCCAAGAATATGTAACTACAGCGTTGTTTGCTTGTGGGAATTACGTACAGTATTTGGGCCCCGTGTCTTGGCGTGCGGTCTTGTCAGCTTTGGGTCGTAAGCCGCAGTCTCGCCTTGCCGAGAGCGCCCTCATCCGCTTACGCACTTAGCGATGCCAGCACGAGCGAGAAGCTGTACCGGCAGTGCTTCGGGGCCCTCGTGCGCTCTCCAGACAGATTAGCACGCTTACACTTCACGGGGCTGCTAACTGAGTTACGCGAAGTGGAGAACCACTTTGCCAAAAAGTAGCTTCTTTTACGAACATTTATTTTCGGATTCTACGGGAGCGTGATAGCCAATATACACGGTCATGGACATAGTAACTACATTATTGTCTGAATCATGAGAAGACATTAAAAGAAGATAAATAGTAACATAATAAATATACAACCAAGATTTGCTATAATTTATTCAACAAATCATGTATATTGTTTATCAAGTCAACATCCCTTTTTCTCAACACATCATAACAGTAAAGGGATGAATGAGGTATGGTTGCAAAGATTTTTTAACTGGTTTCTGACATTGCATACTGATTTTGTGCTAAAACTATCTGCGGAAAATTGTAATATAAATGAGACTTAACTATCAAAGGCAAAAGGGCGTCATGGATGACCAGCTTCATCCCTATATTTCACTAAGCTAACTTATTAATCACGAAAAATGGACTCCCTTTTCATGTTGCCGTATTACAAATGCCATTTTATTTGTTTTAAAGTACTTATTAACTGGATAATTTGTATACTTGTGAATCCGTACAGTCCGACGAGGGGACTGACAACCAACTACATCCCGTAGAAGTCTTATATTCATTAGAGCCTCAGGTTTACCGCCGCATATACTAAAGAAAAACATTGTTGTAATGTTGATCAGACACCCGAACGCTGAACAGGGCTTAGGCGATGAAGCTCGCTTGGTTGTAACGGAACTCAATACATTCACAATTAATGCTCAGCTAACAGACACCAAGAAAACTGTTCTAATACTAAGGATAACGTTAACGCCATCTGATCAAACAAGTCACAGGAACAAACGCTTAAAGAAATGGATTGTATTTACCGTATCCGGTCCTTACTCACGCTCAATTGTATGGAGCCTTTTCAATGGTAACTAAATAAACCGAACATGTTTGTATCCCTTAAAGAAAATGAAAAACGAAAAGTACACGTGGATTACATTCTTACGTCAAATATTGTTTACACCAAGCTACTGCAATGCTCTGTAAGGAATTTTGTTCAAAATTAGATGTATATACAAAGATAAATCATAAATTCATGATTGTTATTTCACGTCGTTCGTTTCACTTTTAAAGATGTTTTCTCTTCATTCCCACAACTGCCCATAAGCCAGTGACTAAACCTATTGCAAAAACTGTCATTATTTACAACTATGAATGTGCGACAGTTTCGCATGGTTCCCCTCGTAGGTCATTAATGCGACATGTCTTCAACTGATACGAGAGCGTGGACACAAGCAACTCTTCCAACTTAGAATTGAAAAGACAGTGTACGGTGCTCAATTTCTTTAGTTCTGCTGAAGTGTGCTGAAACTGGAATCTGGAGAATAGGGCATACATTTCTGTACAGCGGTTCAAGAACTGTTATCAATGAGGAAACCTTTCCTCTGCCGTATGAGTCCATACAGTTAATACCAAAAATCAAAGTAGTACGTTTGCAAGGATGTCAGGGAATTCTGGCACGAACTATGGTCTGACTGCAGTTTTGTGGGCTAAAAATATTCTCTCGCAATGCTCAGAGTTGATCTAAAACATTTACCACAGAATACAATTTAATGAAAGCATTTCAAGATCAATAGCAATGAAGAATCTTCTACACTCCTGGAAATTGAAATAAGAACACCGTGAATTCATTGTCCCAGGAAGGGGAAACTTCATTGACACATTCCTGGGGTCAGATACATCACATGATCACACTGACAGAACCACAGGCACATAGACACAGGCAACAGAGCATGCACAATGTCGGCACTAGTACAGTGTATATCCACCTTTCGCAGCAATGCAGGCTGCTATTCTCCCATGAAGACGATCGTAGAGATGCTGGATGTAGTCCTGTGGAACGGCTTGCCATGCCATTTCGACCTGGCGCCTCAGTTGGACCTGCGTTCGTGCTGGACGTGCAGACCGCGTGAGACGACGCTTCATCCAGTCCCAAACATGCTCAATGGGGGACAGATCCGGAGATCTTGCTGGCCAGGGTAGTTGACTTACACCTTCTAGAGCACGTTGGGTGGCACGGGATACATGCGGACGTGCATTGTCCTGTTGGAACAGCAACTTCCCTTGCCGGTCTAGGAATGGTAGAACGATGGGTTCGATGACGGTTTGGATGTACCGTGCACTATTCAGTGTCCCCTCGACGATCACCAGTGGTGTACGGCCAGTGTAGGAGATCGCTCCCCACACCATGATGCCGGGTGTTGGCCCTGTGTGCCTCGGTCGTATGCAGTCCTGATTGTGGCGCTCACCTGCACGGCGCCAAACACGCATACGACCATCATTGGCACCAAGGCAGAAGCGACTCTCATCGCTGAAGACGACACGTCTCCATTCGTCCCTCCATTCACGCCTGTCGCGACACCACTGGAGGCGGGCTGCACGATGTTGGGGCGTGAGCGGAAGACGGCCTAACGGTGTGCGGGACCGTAGCCCAGCTTCATGGAGACGGTTGCGAATGGTCCTCGCCGATACCCCAGCAGCAACAGTGTCCCTAATTTGCTGGGAAGTGGCGGTGCGGTCCCCTACGGCACTGCGTAGGATCCTACGGTCTTGGCGTGCATCCGTGCGTCGCTGCGGTCCGGTCCCAGGTCGACGGGCACGTGCACCTTCCGCCGACCACTGGCGACAACATCGATGTACTGTGGAGACCTCACGCCCCACGTGTTGAGCAATTCGGCGGTACGTCCACCCGGCCTCCCGCATGCCCACTATACGCCCTCGCTCAAAGTCCGTCAACTGCACACACGGTTCACGTCCACGCTGTCGCGGCATGCTACCAGTGTTAAAGACTGCGATGGAGCTCCGTATGCCACGGCAAACTGGCTGACACTGACGGCGGCGGTGCACAAATGCTGCGCAGCTAGCGCCATTCGACGGCCAACACCGCGGTTCCTGGTGTGTCCGCTGTGCCGTGCGTGTGATCATTGCTTGTACAGCCCTCTCGCAGTGTCCGGAGCAAGTATGGTGGGTCTCACACACCGGTGTCAATGTGTTCTTTTTTCCATTTCCAGGAGTGTACTTCCGCACAATATCCTGAACGCAGTCTCCTAAGAAAGTTCGTCATACATCTTCACTTCCAGAAATATAAAATGTTTGATGTCACTGTTCATTTGATCACTGAAACATTCCGCTTTTAAGGGAATTCCGCGTGTGGCGTTGCCTAAGTTTGGAATCGATAAAAATGAAGTCTGAACCCCCTTTCAATAATGCACAAGTACTCCACAACTCCCACTTGGGGATTTCATCAACGTAATGTGAGCAATTTGATGGCTGCAGATTCCACATCTCCTATTTAAAAGTTCACGTGTGCTGTCAGGTTTTCTATCTATGTGTTGATGTTGTAATCTTCAGTCTGAAGACAGATTTGATGCAGCGCTACACGCTAGTACATGCTGTGCAAGCCCCTCCATCAAATAGTGCACCCTAGATCCATCTGAACCAGCTTTCTGCATTCATTTCTAGACCTCGCTCAAAATATTTAACCTCCCCACCACCACTTTCCTCCATTACGAAGCTAGTTATACCTTGATGCGTCAAGATGGGACCTTCAGAAGCTTCAGGAATGAGCTTGTCACTGTACGTTGGATCGGCAACTACTACAGTTACAAGATAGGCTCTTCTGTAAATTTAAAAATTATTGTATGCAGTAAAAGTGAAGATATCTGCTCGAAGCAATCACCACAGCTACATGTGACACCTCACTGAAGTCTTCTGACTGGTTTCATGCGGCCCGCCACGAATTCCTCTCTTGTACTAACTTCTTCATCTCAGAGTAGCACTTGCAACCTACGCCCGCTTGTACCATGGAAGTGATTCCTCGATGTCTTACAGATGTCCTATAACCCTTCTCCTCGTCAATGTTCTCTACATATTCCTTTCCTTTCCTCTCAGATTCTGCGCAGAATCTCCTCATTCCTTACCTTATCAGTCCATTTAATTTTCAACATTCGTCTGTAGCACCACATCTCAATTGCATCGCTTCTCTTCTGTCTCGGTTTCCAACAGTCCATGTTTCACTGCTATACAGTGCTGTGGTCCACATGTACATTCTCAGAAATTTCTTTCTCAAATTAAGGACTATATTTGACACCACTAGACTTCTCCTGCTATTATGATATGGTCCTACAAGGTTCGAATAATTTGCACTGAAGATGGTCGCACAGTAACCGAAATCCATCGGTAAAATAAACGATTTCAATATTTACGAGCGATGCTGCCATTTTCACGAAATATATTGATAATAATACGGTCGTGGTGCACACGGCTCCCAAAGGAATTGGACAACAATAACTGTCTACCGCGCGGCACTTCCTCACGGTAATAAAGGGTCGTCAACTAAAAACGTGCAAATACATTTTAATAGTAATATACTCTTAAGGCAGAAGGAGAGCCATTTATAAAAGTACAGCAATGAAGAAGAAATTTTGTAGCTAACAATTACTAATTCTATCGCTAGTACTTTGGTTTTAACTCGAAATACGTCATTACGCTGATTAAAAATGTCATAAGCATACCTTATGGAGTGCTACCCATCTTATTTTTTACTGACAGCCGGGCAGGTTCGCTGTCACATATTAACATTTAGTAGAACGGGTGATCCGTCTGTCAGGCGGAGACGTTTATTCCTCCAGAGGTGCTACCAGCACGCCACGAAAGCCTCATTTGGTATTTAGTCGTAGTGCGGTGAAGTCACGTGCCACGTGCAGATTTACCCAGCAAAACCCGCTTCCAAGCTACACCCACACCAACTCACAGGTAAGATGCAGGTATGATCAAATGTTCACTTACGTCACAGAATTATGTTCCTGAACTCGTACTATTATGCCTCAAAGGCAGATAATCCAATTTATTGTTTACACTCTTTTACATGATACTTTCAGTCACCTGACTACGCTACAGCTAAATGTATGTTTAGTAGGTTTGCTTAGAGGAATTGTTAGTGAGTAATTTTATTCACAAAATCACAGCAACCACATTACGTATTTTTAAGTGCGAAGTTCAATATGTTTTAATGTAGCCCGTCCGGTTAGCCGTGCGGTCCAACGCACGGCTTTCCGGACTGGGAAGGAGCGCCTGGTCCAGGGCACGAATCCGCCCGGCGGACTTGGTGTCGAGGTCCGGTGACCCGGCCAGTCTGTGGATGGTTTTTGGGCGGTTTTACATCTGCCTCAGCAAATGCGGGCTGGTTCCCCTTATTCCGCCTCAGCTACACTATGTCGGCAATTGCTGCGTCAATAAGGTTCTCCACGTACGTATACACCGCCATTACCATAACTCTACCACGCAAACGTAGGGGTTACATTTGTCTGGTGTGAGACGTTCCCTGGGGGGAGGGGGGGGGGGAGGGGGGGGTCCTCTGGTGACCGAACCGCACAGTAACCCTGAAAGAGTGGTTCGGTGTGGGGCGACGGAGGGGTGAAGTGGACTGCGGTAGTCGTCGCGGGGTTGTGGACCACTGCGGCTGCGGCGAGGACGGAGCCTCTCCGTCGTTTCTAGGGCCCTGGTTAACATACCATACAAAACAATGTTTTCATGTCATTCTCTTAATTTATAAACTACTTTACTCGTTCGAAATATTTTCGTTACATAATACGTATGTACTTTACACCATATCAATTTTGATATAATTTATTATGGCGCATCCATTTTATCGTTATTTCTTGCTAGTTTGTGAAGATAGATTGCTACACTATTTACAGCTGTTTTCATTAATTACATTCAACAAAGAAGTTTCAGCATGTACTGCTTTCTAAGTACGACTTATTTTTAGAGTGTAGTGGCTGGAAAAACACCTGCAGATGTGTCTAACAGATGCAGACGAATTATGCGGATGACTGAGAAGATGTATTCTGAAAATTCTGACTCTCAAGTTGACTCCAGTGATTCATATGTTCCTGACGAAAACGATCTGTCAAAGGTCGGGCTCGTCTCTGGCTCAGAAATTCCAGAAAACTAACTGGAATAGAATATTTTCTACGAAGAGACTGCAACCATTGTTTCTAAAGTCGATCAGCACCACCCACCTGGAAAATTTGGCAGTATCAATTCTCATGATAATGCGCCAGATACGATAAAAACAGAATGTGAACACCCTCGAGATTAATGACGTTTTCGAAATTACTCTGTTTATTAACACCCTCGAGATTAATGACATTTCGAAATTATTCTGTTTGTTGATCTCAGAACTATCGAAGTGCCTCTGCTCGCCATTCTTGTGTAGCTAAAATATTGTACAAAGGCTGATAAAACTTTGGTTGAAACTGATGGATTTTCTTTCTTAAATTAAAATCTTCGAATGTCAAAACTTCGTTCCATTTCAGTTTTCAGATAAATGCCAATATTCATCAATGGCTCAATATGCACCAGAAAAAAGCGATATTCGCCCTACAGGCTGATACTACAACTCCATATTCTTATCTCAGGTAAATGCTCGTCAGAACACATTTTAAAAGGATGTTCCTATCAAAGTGTTAAAAAGGCCACAGAAACAACACGAGAAAAACGTATGGTTGTCCGATTCACCTGTCTAACGACAACTCCCAAGGCACGTATCATATCGACTTGAGATTGGAATATCACCAGCGAATACGGCAAGTACGCACAAGTCTACACAAGATTTCGCGGAAATAAACCCGGATCGCGCACATTTTTCTTTTCTGTTCTGTCCAGGTTTTGAAACGGGTGGGCCCACCGTGCGTCGTATCTTCAAACGTCCCCCGTTTCTGCGAACAGACCTCCCAATAGACCTATCTGTGTGTGGAGGGTACGAGGAAAACCGTCGTTGCCAGACTGCATTCACTCTCGTCGTGTGGGTCCAGAATACTGTTTGATGATATGGGGTGCCATTTGATACACAATAGCATCATCTCTGGTTCGCGTAGCTGGTAATTCTTACAGCAGCCATTACATTTTTGATGTGTTAAAGCGAGCGGTTGTGCCCTGTCTTCGAGACCACCCTGACGTTATCTTTCAACAAGAAATCGCAAGATCGGATGTACTGTGTTTTGTCCTGACCGACCACGATAAAGAGGGTGTTCGACTGTTGCCCTAACCAACAAGTTCTTTAGATGTGTCACCCACTGCAAACATCCGGTCGTGACTTGCTGAGAGATTAGCCACTCTCCAGTCGACAGCCATTAAGGTTGATGAAACCTTGCACAGAGTCGAGTCAGCGTCGAATGACGTTTCCGTATCTGTCAATCTAAGTCCAGTTAAGCTCTGTGCCCAACAGGGTTAGAGTTGTTCTTACTGCAGGTGGTGGCAGCTATGGGTGTACTAAATTTCGTGCACTGTATAACCTACAATCACTAACAAATTTAGTCATATGTTTTTCCTGCTATATTGCATACAAAGAACAAGTAAAATTTCGTTATATGCTGTCCTTCCTGACGTTTCAATTTTAATGGCCAGTAGTGAATACTTACGATTTACGCATATCCAAAATTTGACAAATAATATGACTACTAGATTAAGCGGTAATGAGTCAAATACACATAGTCTTGGTGTATGCTGCTCAAGCCGTCCTCACACTGAACGACGCAACTAACTTTAATGTGGACGCAAATGGCTCTGAGCACTATGAGACTTAACTTCTGAGGTCATCGGTCCCCTTGAACTTACAACTACTTATACCTAACTAACCTAAGGACATCACACACATCCATGCCCGAGGCAGAATTCAAACCTGCGGCCGCAGCGGTCGCGCGGTTCCAGACTGTAGCGCCTAGAACCGCTCGGTCACCCCGGCTGGCCAACGTGGACGCAGACGAACACCCGGCCTCACAAGGGACGATCTGCGTAACGTGATTTGCGCTCTCCAGCGGCCGTCGTCGGCTATACTTCGCTCGGAGATCACAACAGTTCCTTTACGACAATGGAGGCGCATAGAATGGCCACGGTAACTCTTTTAGCCATTGTCAAGCCATTGTCAACGAATAGCGGACGGCTCACAACAGCGAACTGCTGCACAACAATCTGAGGTACGTTCTAGTAGACGTTATTCGTTAACTCAACTGAATTTTCATCCCATTTTAGATTTTAAATTGAATACGGGTAAATTGCAATGTTACATTATAATGTCAGTTTACCCCTGCTTAATATCCACCTTCTCGATTTGCATTGACTGTCAAGTCCCTGAAATAACGTACTTCATCACATAGGGTTCAAGATCGAGATTCGCTTCGTAATTTTATTTGAATGGAATAGTAGATTTTTTCGAAACTGCTCAAAATCAATGAAAAAGATGTTTGCCGGCATATTATAGACATGAGCCAGTGCATTAACCCAGAGATCCGTATTACAGATAATTTCATAATAGCAAAAACTTCCAGTATCTTCAGACAAAGGCAATCACGATAAGGGAAGCATTTCAGGACTTGGCCCTTGCAACAAGAATTGCAGCAAATACATTATTTGCAATAAATAACATCGACTTCAGAGATAATACTTGTATTAAATAAATAACAAAGATCTCGACTCTTTTAGAAGAGAAAAAGATAAAGAAATCTGCAAGTAAGTGTACGCGTACCTCCTACATTTCACCTAACACCCGAGTAGTTTATGACGCTATCAATTACGCTACACCATCGACACAAAAAACATGCCTTCGTATATGGAATAGACTTGTCTATACTCTAAAGTGTGTGTAAACAGATATCATTATTTGATATTTAAAATGGAAACTGTAGCAAAAAGACGCGCTTTTGATAGATCATCACTGTTCCGGATCATTGAAACGGTATAGTTTCGTGACATACAAGTTATAATACTAAAAACGTCAATTACACGACGTCTACACCTGTCAATATGTCGTTTCTTCTCATTTTATTGTAAAAAATCGTAGGTAAAACGACGTATTTCCGAGAGACCCTCCATTCGCTGATGCTTTGAAACAGTTTACACTACTGCCCATTAAAATTGCTACACCAAGAAGAAATGCAGATGATAAACAGGTATTCATTGGACAAATATATTATACTAGAACTGGCATGTGATTACATTTTCACGCAATTTGAGTCCATAGATCCTGAGAAATCAGTACCCAGAACAACCACCTCTGGGCGTAATAACGGCCTTGATACGCCTGGGCATTGAGTCAAACAGAGCTTCGATGGCGTGTACAGGTATAGCTGCCCATGCACCTTCAACACGATACCACATTTCATTAAGAGTAGTGACTGGCGTATTGTGACGAGCCAGTTGCTCGGCCACCATTGACCAGACGTTTTCAGTTGGTGAGAGATCTGAAGAATGTGCTGGCCAGGGCAGCAGTCGAACATTTTCTGTATCCAGAAAGGCCCGTACAGGACCTGCAACATGCGGTCGTGCATTATCTGCTGAAATGTAGGGTTTCGCAGGGATCGAATGAAGGTTAGAGCCACGGATCGCAACACATCTGAAATGTAACGTCCACTGTTGAAAGTGCCGTCAATGCGAACAAGAGGTGACCGAGACGTGTAAACAATGGCACCCCATACCATCACGCAGCGTGATACGCCAGTATGACGATGACGAATACTCGCTTCCATTGTGCGTTCACCGCGATGTCACCAAACTCGGATGCGACCATCATGATGCTGTAAACAGAACCTGGATTCATCAGAAAAAATGACGTTTTGCCATTCGTGCACCCAGGTTCGCCGTTGAGTACACCATCGCAGGCGCACCTGTCTGTGATGCAGCGTCAAGGGTAACCGCAGCCATGGTCTCCGACCTGATAGTCCATGGTGCTGCAAACGTCGCCGAACTGTTCGTGCAGATGGTTGTTGTCTTGCAAACGTCCCCATCTGTTTACTCAGGGAGCGAGACGTGGCTGCACGATGCGTTACAGCCATGCAGATAAGATGCCTGTCATCTCGACTGCTAGTGATACGAGGCCATTTGGATCCAGCACGGCGTACCGTATTACCCTCCTGAACCCACCGATTCCATATTCTGCCAACAGTCATTGGATCTCGACCAACGCGAGCAGCAATGTCGCGATACGATAAACCGCAATCGCGATAGGCTACAATCCGACCTTTATCAAAGTCGGAAACATGATGGTACGCATTTCTCCTCCTTACACGAGGCATCACAACAACGTTTCACCAGGCGACGCCAGTCAACTGCTGTTTGTGTATGAGAAATCGGTTGGAAACTTTCCTCATGTCAGCAGGTTGTAGGTGTCGCCACCGGCACCAACTTTGTGTGAATGGTCTGAACAGCTAATCATTTGCGTATCACAGCATCTGCTTCCTGTGGGTTAAATTTCGCGTCATCTTCATGGTGTAGCAGTTTTAATGGCCAGTAGTGTATATTTATGCCACGTACTCTACGAGTAAGAAAATGCAAGAAAAACAACTTTTAAGGGGATACAATATGGCGGCTGCTATACCCTGCTTGTGACGTACAACGATGTCAAATAACGTTGGCCACATTCCTCTGGAAAGTCGAATTTCACGCCGTGATCTCACCAGAGCGTCGTCCACGTTCATTTTCACGTCCCGTGAGAGGGCAGCTTTAGTGCCATAAAATTTCTCTCTGGTACTGCGTCGAACCGCCAGTAACACAGGGCCATCGCAGTACGGTACGGACAGCGTTGCGATGCCTCCGGCCTGAATCGCGATGGGCCAGACAGCCAACCCGAAAACGGGTGCGTGGGCGGAACGCCAAGCGGCGACACAAATGAAACACCATTACCGTGGCACCAGTGGCGGTGGGGGCGGGAAGGGGGGCGCCTCGCCTGAATTGAGGCCTTATTCGGCCGTAATCGACATTCAGGCCTCGTAAATTGCTCTCGGCTGCTCTCCGTGTTGTTGCATTGGCTTCAGAACAGCCGCGCCACGTCGCAGAGCCAGCAAAAATAGGCCTGCCACACCACAGGAGGTGGAAAAGCTCGCGGTCGATAACCGTCTGAGGTAGTGCGCCGAACATGAAACGACGGCCTCCGTAGGCGAGAACTAATGCTACAAATGAGTCCGTATTATTAGGCGGGGAGACGTCGAAAACTGGATCTAACTGCACAGAAATTCAAAGGAGCTGTATCCGTCTCCACGGGGACCACTAGCAAAAATTACTTGTTAGTCGTATACCAACTAGACGAATGAATAATGATACGCAACGCAAGTTACAAGTGACAGCGCATATATTTTTATAGTGTGCTAGTATGCTATTAAGTTTACCTTTAGGACGTTATGTATACAGGTTATAAACATTCTGACGGTTGGTTTTACAACTGTGTTTTAATAATTTAAGGTTCTACTTACAGGTTTCGTTGATGTTACTCTACATATTGTGTTTTTCTTCCGTTGTTAGCGCTGTTCTTCTTCCTGTAACTGCCATTTTAAACTTTGTTTTCAGATTTCACAGCACTAGGTCATCAACAATTGTTTTGATGTTACGTTTCGGTCGGTATTGCCAACTGCCGAATGTTACTGCCAACGACAGAATGTTATTGTCAACTATCGAATGTGTTCTTTTTTTGTGATATCTGTGATGCGTTTGTGTGTGCGTGTATGTATATATGTCTGTGTGTGAAATGGCATTTATTTTATTTATTTATGCATTTATTTTATCTTGGTATGATACCGAAACAAATATAATCGCACACACACACACACAAACTCACACACAAATGCGCACATAAACAGCTCACGGATATCAGAAAAACACTTTCAGTGGTTGGCAATCATATTCGATCGTTGGCAATGACATTCGACAGTTAGCAACACCAGCAAAAACGTGACAACACAACAAGTGTTCAGTTCCTAGTGCTGTTAAGTCTAAAACAAAATTTCAAATGGCAATCATAAGAAAAAGAAGAACAACAGTAACAATGGAACAAAAACACAACATATAGAACAACTTCCACGAAACCTGTAAATAGAACTTTAATTTTTTACTATATCATAGGAAGGTAAACTTCCAAAACTGTTTAAATCTATGTATACAAAATCCTATATGTAAACTAAGTAGTATAAACTAAAATATGTGAATTAAGCAGTATAAAAAAATATGTATAAATTCCAGGCCATTGAAAATACCTTGCTAATAATAGAGGAGAAACGTGTATGACACAAAAATTGTATTTCATTCACCTGTAATTAGACTGTTCAAAAGTGAAAATCATCAACGCACCGTAATATTATACGCAACTAAGGACGACAGGACTACAAAAGTCGAAGAACGAACTTTTAATTTCAAAAGGATACACATGTTTCTCACGAAAAGTAATTATTTCAAACAAAGTAAATATTTGAGTGTTTTGTGTATTGAATCTAATGAAATAGTTCTTAATGCCTTGAGTTCCAGAAAACTTAAAAAAATTGAAATGTTTCACTAAATTAACCCTTATTGTCATCGTAAGCAACGAATCCAAAAATAAATTGTCAAAAAGTAAACAACCGATTGTTTTATGCAGCAGCTTTCACAGTCGTCAACGTTCCATCATTTCCCAACGAATCCAAAAGTAAATTGTCAAAAAGTAAACAACCGATTGTTTTATGCAGCAGCTTTCACAGTCGTCAACGTTCCATCATTTCCCGTGGAAACATGATCAGAAACACTTCCACGGATGATACACATCTTATATTAACATTCAGTCCGACCTCTTCAGAGAAGTCATGCACAGCTGCTAATTCGTACGACGTAAACCACCTTATTTGTGAGCTCATCGTCACTGTTCGTTACGAACTGCGATTTCAGCGAGTAAGGAAAGACCTGGCTGTTTTATAGCTAGCTTAGTATCGTTTGATGCATCGTTCCAGTTTGGTGTAATTCAGTTTGATAGAGTTTAGTTAGGTTAACATGTAATTTGTTATGATTTTCGTTATGAACGGATTTCAGAGGCCGTGATGTTTACCTTACGAGTGTACATTGGATCCTACGCCTATAGTGTCACTGTGAAGTACTTGAATCTTACCTTATATTGGACGGCTTGATTCACAGCGTGAGGCCAGTGGACTGAAGACACACAGGAAGTACACGATTGGTGATAAACTACTGAATGCTCTCAAAAGGAACGTAATCAGACACTTACCAGATAACCTGTCTAAAAATGCCCTGTGATGGCTCTTTCAGATCATGCTGTGTATACCCATCTGCAGTCCAAGTTAAGCAGAAAAATGACTGTGAGAACTGAGCTGTTAGTTCAGATTTCCGTGATTAATGACAAAATAAAGTGGAAATACTCTGAACTGTCTGTTTCTGACAGTTGTCAATCTTCCATATAGTTTTGTGATTAAAAAGTAATATAATGACTAACATACCTTTTCGAAACACTTCCTTCTCATCAGCATTTTTAAGTTACTCGTATTGATTCCACACGGTACTTATTTTGTTTTGCCACCTGCTGTGCTTCGTTTTACGTAAACTAAGGCAGACAAGTCGGTACGTTTCCCTGTAGAGGGCACTAAGACAAGTGTGCTCTGCGTTACGATTTAAACTAATATTTGTTATACAGTATGTTACATGTACACCACAGTGAGCTACATCACGCAAAAACAAACCCATTTTCCTGATGGCATCCCGTCCTGTCATTGTATGCTGTGGTTGTCAGGATATCCTACCTGACTGATGTCAAAGTTAACTCACTCCATTTAACCAGATGAAACAACGACGTCAGATACCGCTCTGCCATTGGTTTTGGGGGTGGTTTCCCAACAGCTACCGTGCGAATGTAAAGGCGGGTGATGCAGCC
The DNA here is from genome assembly GCF_023864345.2 of Schistocerca serialis cubense. Taxonomy (NCBI): domain Eukaryota; kingdom Metazoa; phylum Arthropoda; class Insecta; order Orthoptera; family Acrididae; genus Schistocerca; species Schistocerca serialis. Next base: position 240,277,885 of record NC_064642.1, on the reverse strand, counting down.
CCTTAGGGAAATAGTGTACAGGGCTGGAAAGAATTCCAACGTGCACTCGGTTTGTCTGTCGGGGGGCCTCATCCGAGATGTGGAGACGGCCTTGCCTGCGGCTATCGTGCATACGGGGTGCAGTCGTCTGCAAGTAGTTGCTCACGTCGGCACCAATGATGCCTGTCGCTTGGATTCTGAGGCGATCCTCAGTTCGTACAGGCGGCTGGCGGATTTGGTGAAGACCGCTGGCCTCGCACGCGGGGTGCAAGCAGAGATTTGCAGCATCGTTCCCAGAGTGGATCGGGGTCCTTTGGTTTGGAGCCGAGTGGAGGGTCTCAACCAGAGGCTTCGTCGACTCTGTGACGGTCTTGGCTCCAGATTTCTAGATTTGCGCTATTGGGTGGTGAATTGTAGGACGCCCCTAGATAGGTCAGCGGTGCACTACACAAAGGAAAGGGCTACTCGGGTAGCAGAGTATTTGTGGCGTGCACATGGGGGTTTTTTAGGCTAGGCAGTAGTGCGAGGTTTCCTGATGAACACTCACCAGTCGACGTGCAGGCTGGGAAATCAGGACGCGCTCAGTGTAAAGACACTTCAGCTTTCAAGATAATAGCAGTAAATTTTCAGAGTGTTCGGAATAAAGTTACTGTATTTACTGCCCTCCAAGAAGCGTGCGGCGCGCAAATTATTCTCGGGACTTAGACCTGGCTGAAACCTGAGATAGGAAGTTCTGAAATATTTAGTGAGGGTTGGAACGTGTATCGGAAAGACAGATTAGACACCGTAGGAGGTGGTGTCTTCATTGCAGTTGACAAAAATATTGTGTCCCCTGAGGTCGAAGTAGAGTGTGATTGTGAAGTTATCTGGACACGTTTAACAGGGCTAGGAAAAATAAAGTTAATTGTTGGGTGTTATTACCGGCCACCAGGTTCCAACGTGACAGTTCTAGAATCATTCAAAGGGAGTCTACACTCTGTATTGCAGAAGAACCCGGATCATGCTATATTAGCCGGAGGCGACTTCAGCCTACCTAGTATAGACTGGGATGTCTATGGATTCATTACAGGTGGTACAGACAAGCCGTCGTGTGAATTACTTTTGAACACATTATCCGAAAACTGTCTTGAGCAGCTAAATCGACAGCCAACGCGTAATGGAAATATTTTAGATCTGGTAGCCACGAACAGACCAGACCTCATCGACGGTGTCAGTGTTGAGACAGGGATTAGTGATCATGATGTTGTCATTACGACTATGGTTACGAAAGTTAAAAAGTTGGTCAAGAAGGCTAGGAGAGTATTCTTACTAGAAAGAGCAGATAATCAGTTGTTAGTATCCCACTTAGTAAATGAATCGACTTCATTTACTTGTGGTACGATGGACGTGGAAGAATTATGGGCAAATTTTAAACACACTGTAAATCACGCATTGGACAAGTATGTGCCGAAAAAGTGGATTACGGATGGAAAAGACCCACAGTGGTTTAACAGCGCAATTCGGAGAATGCTCAGGAAGCAAAGACAGTTGCACTCGCAGTACCAGAAAGATCGGGAGAATGAGGACAGGCAAAAGTTAGTAGAGATCCGTGCTGCTGTAAAAAGAGGGATGCGCGAAGCATATAACCACTACTTCCGTCATACCTTAGCAAAAGATCTTGCTGAAAACCCAAGGAAATTCTGGTCTTACGTAAACTCGGTAAGCGGGTCGAAGGCTTCCATCCAGTCACTCACTGATTAGTCCGGCCTGGCAACGGAAGACAGCAAAACGAAAGCTGAAATTTTAAATTTAGCTTTTGAGAAATCTTTCACGCAGGAGGATCGTACAAGCATACCGCCGTTTGAATCTCGTACAGATTCCCGTATGGAGGACATAGTGACAGACATCCCTGTGGTTGTGAAGCAGCTGAATGGGTTGAAAATAAATAAATCGCCAGGTCCTGATGGGATTCCAATTCGGTTTTACAGAAAGTACTCTACTGCATTGGCTCCTTACTTAGTTTGCATTTATCGCGAATCTGTTGCCCAACGTAAAGTCCCGAGCGACTGGAAAAAAGCGCAGGTGACGCCTGTATATAAGAAGGGTAGAAGGACGGATCCTCAAAAATACAGACCAAAATCGTTAACATCGGTTTGTTGCAGGATTCTCGAACATATTCTCAGTTCGAATATAATGAATTTCCTTGAGACAGAGAAGTTGCTGTCCATGCATCAGCACGGCTTTAGAAAGCATCGCTCCTGCGAAACGCAACTCGCCCTTTTTTCACATGATATCTTGCGAACCATGGATGAAGGGTATCAGACGGATGCAATAGTCCTTGACTTCCGGAAAGCGTTTGACTCGGTGACCCACTGCAGACTCGTAACTAAGGTACGAGCATATGGGATTTGTTCCCAAGTATGTGAGTGGCTCGAAGACTTCTTAAGTAATAGGAACCAGTACGTTGTCCTCGATGCTGAGTGTTCATCGGAGGTGAGGGTATCATCCGGAGTGCCCCAGGGAAGTGTGGTAGTTCCGCCGTTGTTTTCTATCTACATAAATGATCTTTTGGATAGGGTGGATAGCAATGTGCGGCTGTTTGTTGATGATGCTGTGGTGTACGGGAAGGTGTCGTCGTTGAGTGACTGTCGGAGGATACAAGATGACTTGGACAGGATTTGCGAGTGGTGTAAAGAATGGCAGCTAACTCTAAATATAGATAAATGTAAATTAATGCAGATGAATAGGAAAAAGAATCCCGTAATGTTTGAATACTTCATTAGTAGTGTAGTGATTGACACAGTCACAACGATTAAATATTTGGGCGTAACATTGCAGAGCGATATGAAGTGTGACAAGCATGTAATGGCAGTTGTGGGGAAGGCGGATAGTCGTCTTCGGTTCATTGGTAGAATTTTGGGATGATGTGGTTCATCTGTAAAGGAGACCGCTTATAAAACACTAATATGACCTATTCTTGAGTACTGCTCGAGCGTTTGGGATCCATGTCAGGTAGGATTGAGGGAGGACATAAAAGCAATTCAGAGGCGTGCTGCTAGATTTGTTACTGGTAGGTTTGATCATCACGCGAGTGTTACGGAAATGCTTCAGGAACTCAGGTGGTAGTCCCTAGAGCAAAGGAGGCGTTCTTTTCGTGAATTGCTACTGACGAAATTTAGAGAACCAGCATTTGAGGCTGACTGTAGTACAATTTTACTGCCGCCAACTTACATTTCGCGGGAAGACCACAAAGATAAGATAAGAGAGATTAGGGCTCATACAGAGGCATATAAGCAGTCATTTTTCCCTCGTTCTGTTTGGGACTGGAACAGGGAGAGAAGATGCTAGTTGTGGTACGAGGTACCCTCAGCCACGCACCGCATGGTGGATTGTGGAGTATGTATGTAGATGTAGCTCTCATCCACACTTGAAACAAATCGAGCATACTGATACCTGCGATAAAAAAAGTCGAGTGTTACAGAAAGCAAAAAGCTGCAGTACTGAAACGCTCTTAAATATAGCTTGAACAAAATTCACGCAAAAAGTTGTGACAACAATATCTGAAAAAGATGTATGTAATCTTAATTGAAAATCTAAGTTTACTCTAGGACCAATATGTATAATTTGTATTTTTTCTTATGCACTCATACACATGAATGTACTGTATTTACTGTTCTATGTGTTACATCTGAAAACTCTAATTCGAAATAAACTGTTTGCTGCACAAAAAGTTGTAAGAATGTATACAGATACACTCATAGAGAAATGTAAACAACAAACTTTTAACAAAACAATGAAGAAGTTGCACTTCTATGTAATGGAAAACTACGACAAGGTAATAGAGCTACCTAATGACGTAAACTTTTGTTATTTTGATGTTTGTTTCCTCTTTAAATGTATTAATGTATTTTCATTGGGAGTGTATGTGAATTGTCGTTTCAAAACTTCGTAATTTCTTCTCAAAACATTGAATAATATGTCACTGATAAAGAACTTTGAAACCTGAAGACTACACCACGAAATACAAAAATGTAGCAAATGCGTTTTTGGGTACCGAATATATAAATTCCCACGGATAATCTTTGTGAGTCCAACCTGCCATTTTAACGCCTCTTCCAGAGTAAGGGAAAATAATGTTAACTCTTCGAACTAAATTTCGAACGTAGGCACAAATTATTACGATTCTAATAATTTCATCCTACACTGATGGGAATGTAATACCTCAGCATTATTTTGCGCTCCAAAACACTAAGTTTCATATCTCTATGTATTATTTTAAAGATATTGTCATGTATGATGCTCAGAGCAGAAATTTAATTGACTTTCAGTGTATTCATTTGCCTCCTTCTTTGCTAAGACGGAAAAGTCGCCAAGGAATATCAGTCCACGTTCAGTGGTAGAAAGCAACAGTCGTTATTATAACCATTTCCGCCATTTACCGTTATCCCCCATTACATGAGGCGTAGTAACTACTGTTTCATGCGGCGTAAATACCTGAAACAATTTTTCATAGCATTTAGAAGAGTGTATGCCTCGAGTATTATCAAATGTTGTGTTTGAAACAAAGAACAAAATAACCCAACGCTAATAAGATTCTGTTACTGTGGTTTTTTTTTTTTCCTTACGTGTCAGGTAGATTTTTATGTTTATACGGAATTATCTATGAGGGACGAAAAGCAAAAGTAATAGTTTTATAGCGTTCCCTGTTCCATAATTAAAAGGCTACGCAGTCAATTATTAAAATATTCAGTGTAACATACTATAGGCAAAGGAATAAATAATCCAATTAAGCGTAGCTAAAATGTCAAAAGTACTGCCAAAGAGAAGGGTGTAAGCATTTTTGGAGTGTAATGATTGTCAGGTACACCTTGTCATCTCAGCTGGAAGACTGAACGTCGTAGACAAAGATTAGGTGGTCCAATTCCAGCTCTGGAGATGTGAATTTTGAAGCTCCGTAACACAATTCTAGGGTGGAAATCTTATACTCGTAATCGTTGAAGTTTAAATGCCTTTTTACGTCCAGTCTGAACATCCTTAAGGGAAAGTCATGTTATCCCCTTTATTCGTACTTTTTTAACTTATCATGGTGAAATTTCCTTTTATTGTGTTCATATGAAAGGAGCGCTGGCCAATTTCGCAAAATTGATTGCGGTATTACCGGCGAACAAAGTCGCAATTACGAGGCTACGTAATGCCACGATGAATTATTGTCTGAGAGGTCGTTTTTTTTAGATGGGGGTGGTTCCGCGCGTGGGTTGTGCGGGAGACTGTATGTCAGCTACGTATGAGTTGTGGGAGGAAGCCGTACGCACTGTGAACCACGAAAATGGTGGCTGAAGTCATGGCTCTATTGTTCAGGGAGAATTATATCAACTAGAGGTCACTTGTGTGCGCACCAGGTGCTCCATTCTGGAGTGGGGTTGCTTCTCAAGAAGCTGAACTACATACGCAAGGTGAATTATAAGAGAGGAAAAGTATTTCGTGATTAGTTTCACACACTGAGCAACAAATATTCTCCTTCCAACTACCCAAAAACTTTGTGTTTGTAGTTTCATTAATATTCTGGTTGCTTGTACCCATTTCAGAAACTTACTTTTTATTTATTGCCTGAAACAGTATCATATTTGTTTATCAAAATTTTCGACTGCTTGTTGCGCACCATTTACAAACTTATTTAACGCATGCTTCAACGTAGCCTGCACCGTAGAATTGGCCGCTTTAATCAGAATACCTGTATCATCAATAAGCATTAATATTTTTGTCCTATTTTTAATTATAATTGGTAAATCACAAATGCATGACCCGAAAATCCGTTGTTCAGAAATCGAGCCACGGGGGACTCTGTGCTTTACGTTTTCCCATTCAGAGTTTATTGTTACATCTGCCCTATTAAGGCAACTCGTTTTTTTTCAGTTTTGTTAATATTATAGTCAAGCAGGCCGTTTGTCCTTCATGTCACAGGATGGAATTATTTAAAAATGACGTATAATGTCTACATGTCAAATGCCTTAGCAAGGTCAGGGAAGATTCCCACTGTACACGTTATGAAATTTAGATCACCTAGACTTTCATCTGTGAGGCTTAATATAGCTCTCCGTGGAGTAGCCACCTACGAAGGTACAGTAAACAATTGTTTGTAGTGTGTATTAAGTAGTGTGGTACATTATTCTCTGAAATCACTCTGAAAACACTGCCAGCATGGAGACGTTGCCATCCTTGCATATTAAATGCCTCTCTCCGTTTTAGTAGACTGGCTTCACTATCGCATGTTTTAGTCTCTCAGGAAATATCCCATTTCTCATCGATTGGTTCCACACATAGCACATTATGTGACAGATAAACCTACAGCGTATTTGAAAACCGTAGCAGATACACCACTATATATGAGGATCGAGTGCTTCCAAGAAATTTTTTGATTATATATATTTGTTTTCTTTTTACAGATACCATGAAAAGACATGCATTCAACTCTAAGATGTTACTTTTCGATAATTCTGGTCCTGCAGGGCACATGTCCGACAGATGAGACAGCACACACCAATATAACTACGAGCGAGGACGGCTCTAGGTACTGTACTTTTAGTGCGGATGCGCCGTATCTTACGAACGTGTGTGGTATTTGGAGAATGCTGATGGCTAATGGATGGAGGCGGTACTTGCGCGTGACAGGTTGAGAATTTGGGTTGGATGGGAAGTGTGTCCGTGTGGCTAAGGTGGTTAAGGTGACCATTCTAGAGAAGCGGAGCATCCGGGATCGAGTTTCTCGAACTTTCTCCAAGTGCCTTCCGCGATCCCCTCGCAGATTGATTATCAATGCTAGGAGCATCTAACGCACGTTCCATAAACCTTCCTTTTATCCTCCTTTCCTGCTTGGTAGAATATTATTGACAGTGGCCAACGCCCCAAGTGGTGGAGTTTTCTTCCTTTGGGGGGAGGGGGGGGGGGGGAGGGGTTTCTTAGGTTTGGGTTAAAATCGACGGTGGCATTAGTGTCTCCCGTTTTGTAGATTCAATCATATTCGTGTGGGGAACTCAAAAAAGCTCTAATCAGAGACTCATGAATTCGAATCTCCTCATATTTGAAAAAAAATCCCCGTCCAGTACAAATTTTCAACCTTCAACAATGCTTTAGTTCAATCCCAGAAGGCGGCCGAAGTCCTAATTTCACGTAATATGTGCAAAATGGCTAAGCAGGGATGGCTAGAGGACAAATGTAAGGATGTAGAGGCTTATCTCACTAGGGGTAAGATAGATACTGCTTACAGGAAAATTAAAGAGACCTTTGGAGAAAAGAGAACCACTTGCACGAATATCAAGAGCTCAGATGGAAACCCAGTTCTAAGCAAAGAAGGGAATGCAGAAAGGTGGAAGGAGTACATAGTGGGTCTACACAGGGGCGATGTTCATGAGGACAATATTATGGAAATGGAAGAGGAGGTAGATGAAGATGCAATGGGAGATATGATACTGCGTGAAGAGTTTGACAGAGCACTGAAAGACCTAAGTCGAAACAAGGCCCCGGAGTAGACAACACTCCATTAGAACTACTGACGGCCTTGGGAGAGCCAGCCCTGACAAAACTCTACTATCTGGTGAGCAAAATGTATAAGACAGGCGAAATACCCTCAGACTTCAAGAAGAATATAATAAGTCCAATCCCAAAGGAGGCAGGTGTTGACAGATGTGAAAATTATCGAACTATCAGTTTAATAAGTCACGGCTGCAAAATACCAACGCGAATTCTTTATAGACGAATGGAAAAACTAGCAGAAGCCGACCTCGGGGAAGATCAGTTTGGATTCCGTAGAAAGGTTGGAACACGTGAGGCAATACTGACCCTACGACTTATCTTAGAAGCTAGATTAAGGAAAGGCAAACCTACGTTTATAGCATTTGTAGACTTAGAGAAAGCTTTTGACAATGTTGACTGGAATACTCTCTTTCAAATTCTGAAGGTGGCAGGGGTAAAATACAGGGAGCGTAAGGCTATTTGCAATTTCTACAGAAACCAGATGGCAGTTATAAGAGTCGAGGGACATGAAAGGGAAGCAGTGGTTGGGAAGGGAGTGAGACAGGGTTGTAGCGTCTCCCCAATGTTATTCAATCTGTATATTGAGCAAGTAGTGAAGGAAACAAAATAAAAATTCGGAGTAGGTATTAAAATCCATGGAGAAGAAATAAAAATTTTGACGTTCGCCGATGACATTGTAATACTGTCAGAGACAGTAAAGGACCTGCAAGAGCAATTGAACGGAATGGATAGTGTCTTGAAAGGAGGATATAAGATGAACATCAACAAAAGCAAAACGATGATAATGGAATGTAGTCGAATTAAGTTGGGTAATGCTGAGGGAACTAGATTAGGAAGTGAGACACTTACAGTAATAAAGGAGTTTGCTATTTGGGAGCAAAATAATTGATGATGGTCGAAGCAGAGAGGATATAAAATGTAGACTGGCAATGGCAAGGAAAGCGTTTCTGAAGAAGAGAAATTTGTTAACATCGAGTATAGATTTATGTGTCAGGAAGTCGTTTCTGAAAGTATTTGTATGGAGTGTAGCCATGTATGGAAGTGAAACATGGACGATAAATAGTTCTGATAAGAAGAGAATAGAAGCTATCGAAATATGGCGCTACAGAAGAATGCTGAACATTAGGTGGGTAGATCATATAACTAATGAGGAGCTATTGAATAGGATTGGGGAGATGAGAAGTTTGTGGCACAACTTGACTAGAAGAAGGGATCGGTTGGTAGGACATGTTCTGAGGCGTCAGCGGATCACCAATTTAGTATTAGAGAGAGGAAAAATTCAAATGGCTCTGAGCACTATGGGACTCAACTGCTGAGGTCATTAGTCCCCTAGAACTTAGAACTAGTTAAACCTAACTAACCTAAGGACAACACAAACATCCATGCCCGAGGCAGGATTCGAACCTGCGACCGTAGCGGCCTTGCGGTTCCAGACTGCAGCGCCTTTAACCGCACGGCCACTTCGGCCGGCTAGAGAGAGGACGTGGAGGGTAAAAATCGTAGAGGGAGACCAAGAGATGAATACACTAAACAGATTCAGAAGTATATAGGCTGCAGTAGGTACTGGGAGATGAAGAAGCTTGCACAGGATAGAGTAGCATGGAGAGCTGCATCAAACCAGTCTCAGGACTGAAGACCACAACAACAACAACATCAGTACCTGGGGCGCTGTATAAACTTAATTCCAACACTTTCCATCTTGTCCAGCTCTCCAGCTGCAAAAAGGGCGCTTGTCAATACTAACAAAGCGTCGCCCTCCGTTTAGTCTCTCCGCTGCCCAGAAACGAAGACCGTCCCAACGCTGCAGAGAGGGGGTGCCTTGGCAGGAAATCTACGTCTTAACCTTATGAACTGGCGGCAATATTCCTCCACTAACGGGTCTAGAAGCATCCCGACAGCCATGTATCCCTTTCCGGTGAGGATATGCCATAAATCATAGGCTCTCAATGCTCTCGCGCGTACTCTTTCCTCTGGTGCATTATTCGAGCACTTGTAGGAAGAGGTGTTATAACTGGCCCCCGCTTTTGTTTTCTTGTCATCGCTGCGGCACTATATCTGGTATCTATTTCAAAGTAGCTGAGCACATACTACGCCATGTCTTTCACTTATTTATCGCGCAAATTTTGAGATATTGTGTCACAAAACGTAATTTGTTTTACAGGACCTTACTCAATATGTGAAAAAAAAATGTGCTTACATTAGATCCCCATGGGGTACATTCAAAAAGCTTAGCAAAATATTACAACAAAGACACTTTTATTAAATCTAATAATGTTATAAGATTGTACAAAGTGGTAATCTTCTTTAAGACTGTCCCAGCAATTTGCTGCCCACATAGGATCATTGTTTGCTCTATAGTGCCTTTAATGCTCGTATCTTATCTTGTTTATCAAAAGTATTTCTATTTCTGTTGTTATATGCTAGGTCTTAAGTCTTTACGAGGCATCTGCAACACAAAAATGAACAAAAGTTCTATATTGATTAAAATTAGTGATCTTTCATATTGCAGGCTTGTATTGCCAGCACCAAAGGGGCTCATAATACCAACACCGCCATCTTTGCGATCAAGCATTTTTCATCGTCTAACGTTATGCATATAGTACAGTATTAATACAAGAACAGAATCCTTTATATGTTTGTAATAAATATCATAACTAGTATTTATACAGATACAGCTGTAGCAATATTGGCTCAAACCGCTACCTCTAAAAGTCTTTGTCGCCGGTGGAAACAAGATAACCGCTGTCTTTACTGGTAAACTGTCTTCTGCATAAGGGCACTCTACAGGCATTACTTGAGATAGTAATTGTAACTGAGACATTCAACACCAAAATTCGTGACTTTGTTTGTTAGATATTAGACATCGACATTGATAATAGATACTAGATATTAGATACTTCACGATATTCCCCTACCCCTATTAGCTCACGAAATAAAATATATAATAAATGTTTCAAATGGTTCAAATGGCTCTGAGAACTATGGGACTTAACATCTGAGGTCATCAGTCCCCTAGAACTTAGAACTGCTTAAACCTAACTAACCTAAGGACATCACACACACACATGTCCGAGGCAGGATTCGAACCTGCGACCGTAGCGGTCGCGCGGCTCCAGACTGAAGCGCCTTGAACCGTTCGGCCACACAGGCCGGCATAAATGTTTCCTACGACATCAAAAAATGGTTCAAATGGCTCTGAGCACTATGGGACTTAACATCTGAGGTCATCAGTCCCCTAGAACTTAGAACTACTTAAATCTAACTAACCTAAGGACATCACACACATCCATGCCCGAGGCAGGATTCGAACCTGCGACCGCAGCAGTCGCGAGATTCCCAACTGAAGCGCCTAGAACCGCACGGCCACCGCGGCCGGCCCTACGGCATCGTATTTTCTGAATGTGAATAGATCGAGCTTACATTAGCTCTTGAAATCATTTTTTTGTATGATCCACGTGGAATGAGGTGGAATAAAGCGTGGACCCAGCTCGTTGCCACGCTACAAATTAAAAGTTCAATCATCCCATTTGGTGCATGTAGATAAAAATTGTCGTGGACCGCTACCAGTTAGCTGGCATCATAAAACAGGTAAATAGCGTGGACACACGACTAGCAGATAATGGTGATAAGGTGTCAGTCATGAGATGAAACGTCGGAGCACCAATCAACTGGCAGACACGTAGCGAAGAGCAGGGACAGACAGCTAGACAGGCAGACGAAAGCTTATTCGCGGTGAGACGCCTCTGGTAATGCTGCCTTTGGCGACAGAACACCATCAAACAGCTACAGATACAAAGCGCTTCTCTGATGTCACGGCCTGACTGGATAACAGCCGGTAGCGTATGAAAAGCAACGTGACGTCATGGTTACCAGCGGTATGACGCAATCAGATGCATATACCGCACTGCCAGTGACAGTTCAGAGTTCCACAGAAATGTATATCAGCCTCAAAGCGTGTATCGTACTGTTTCTCCCTGTCATCTTGTCGAAAACAGGCATTTTGAAAAAGGTGGCTGTAGGATTATAGCTTGAATACAGCAACCAAACACAGGTATGGTATTAAAAAGTTTATTTAGATTTAAGCATTACTGGTTTCAGATTTTTAAAAAATAAATTGTCAGGTGGTTCTCTGAAGCTTTCAAACTGAGCCTTCGCACTATGTTCGTTAACTGTTTGGCGCTGTAAGGGAGTTTTAAAAATTGCTGCTCTGTGTTTATTTTATGAATTCGCGAGAATATTCACGGTGTGTTTTCCTGAGCGACTCATCCGTCAAATATTTCAGTTGCTCCTTTATAAATTTTGCTGTGTTGCCCCTGTGTTGTGAATGTACTGTACAACTGAGTAATTATCGGTTTAATGATTACCATTCCAAGTTTTAATGCATTACACAATATGACGAAAACGTGGCCAAACGTCATATGGGTTACGAAAACAAAAACGTTACTTCCAAAAATTCGTAAGTATCGAAGATATTGAATTACAGATATTATGTGAAGTACGTGAGAATAAAAAAAATTAATTTGCTGAAGTGATGAGTTTTTATTTTAAAGGCCGAATAAAAATTTACACTTGCCCGCATCTCGTGGTCGTGCGGTAGCGTTCTCGCTTCCCACGCCCGGGTTCCCGGGTTCGATTCCCGGCGGGGTCAGGGATTTTCTCTGCCTCGTGATGGCTGGGTGTTGTGTGCTGTCCTTAGGTTAGTTAGGTTTAAGTAGTTCTAAGTTCTAGGGGACTGATGACCATAGATGTTAAGTCCCATAGTGCTCAGAGCCATTTTTTTTTTTTTAAATTTACATTAGTTAGAGCAAATAATGGTTCAAATGGCTCTGAGCACTATGGGACTCAACAGCTGAGGTCATCAGTCCCCTAGAACTTGGAACTACTTAAACCTAACTAACCTAAGGACATCACACACATCCATGCCCGAGGCAGGATTCGAACCTGCGACCGTAGCAGTCACGCGGTTCCGAAATGAAGCGCCTAGAACCGCTCGGCCACCGCGGCCGGCAGCAAATAATGGCAACGGCCTTGACGTAGTGGATACATCGGTTCCCGTCAGATCACAGAAGTTAAGCGCTGTCGGACGTGGCCGGTACTTGGGTGGGTGACCATCCGGGCCGCCATGCGCTGTTGCCATTTTTCTGGGTGCACTCAGCCTTGTGCTACCAATCGAGGAGCTACTCGACCAAAAAGTAGCGGCTCCGGTAAAAGAAAGCCATCATAACGACCGGGAGAGCAGTGTGCTGACTACAGGCTCGTCCTATCCGCAACCTCAGCTGATGATGATACGGCGGTCGGATGGTCCTGATGGGCCATTTGTGGGCTGAAGACAGTGTGCTGGAGCAAATACTAATATGATATATTGCACTGAGTGACCAGTTATTATCTAAGAGCCACGCGGGATTAGCAGACTGGTCTCAGGCGCTGCGCTCGTGGGCTGTGCGGCTGGTCCCGGAGGAGGTTCGAGTCCTCCCTCGGACATGGGTGTGTGTGTTTGTCCTTAGGATAGTTTAGGTTAAATAGTGTGTAAGCTTAGGGACTAATGACCTTAGCAGTTAAGTCCCATAAGATTTCACACACATTTTTTTGTTATCTAAGAGATAAAATGTGATGTTTTTGTATCTATCTATGAATCCATACTAATACTATAAATCTGAAAACCACTCCGTCGGTTACACTTTCACGAATAAGCCGCTGAACCGAATTGTGATGAAATCTGGTATGATAGTAGCATGAACGCCGAGGAAGGACACTGGCTACTTTAGAAAGTATGTAGTACAAGATAATTATTGATTCGAACAATATAACGCCAAATATGCAATAATAACTACTCTTTGAAGAAAGTTATTTATGCTTTGACTTTTGAACTTTATCAAATACTAACGGAAAAAAGTCGCAACACCAATGAGTTGTGCCTGTTTCTACATCTGGTGGAAGATGTCTAGTCCGATTTCGTGCCAGTCGTATAAGAGTGGCGCTAGTAGTGCCATTATGAGGATGCAAATCAGGTTTGCTTTAAATACGCGCTGTAACAGTAGTGACCGTAAGCGATCTTTGAGTTTGGACTTGGTGAATTGATGTTAAGCAACAATCCCTTTAAGGCGACAAAGACACCATTATCAACTCCTCACTGCGCTTGAATGAGCTTGTGTGATAGGGCTACGAGAGGCTGGATGTTCCTTCCCCAGTACTGTTGAAAGAGTTGGCAGCAACGTAGCCACTGTTCCTGATTGCTGGCAGCGGGGGTCAGATGAGTGTGTGGTAGTAAGAAGACCCGGGTCCGGACGGTCACGTGGCACTACCGAGGGGGAAGACCATCGTGTTCAGCATATGGCTCTGGCGCATCGTACTGCATCTGCAACAGCAATTTGAGCAGCTGTTGGCATCACAGTGACACAACGAACTGTTACAAATCGATTAGTTCAAACGTCCTGTAGCGTGCGATCCACTGACCCCATACCACCACCATTTGCGACTTCAGTGGTGTCAAGTAAGAGCTCATTAGAGGGCAGGATGGAGATCTGTCGTGTTTTGCCATGAATGCTGATTCTGCCTTGGTGCCAGTGATGGCCGCGTGTTGGTTGGTTCAAATGGCTCTGAACATTGTGGGACTCAACATCTGAGGTCATCAGTCCCCTAGAACTTAGAACTACTTAAACCTAATTAACCTAAGGACATCACACACATCCATGCCCGAAGCAGGATTCGAACCTGCGACCGTAGTGGTTCCAAACTGAAGCGCCTAGAACCGCTCGGCCACTTCGGCCGGCACGCGTATTGGTTGGAAGGAGGGTAGTTGAGAACCTACAATCAATCTTGTCTGCGTGCTAGATACACTAGACCTACATATCTACATCTACATCCATACTCCGCAAGCCACCTGGCGGTGTGTGGCGGAGGATACTTTGAGTACCTCTATCGGTTCTTCCTTCTATTCCAGTCTCGTATTGTTCGTGGAAAGAAAGATTGTCGGTATGCCTCCGTGTGGGCTCTAATCTCTATGATTTTATCCTCATGGTCTCTTCGCGAGATATACGTAGGAGGGAGCAATATACTGCTTGGCTCCTCGGTGAAGGTATGTTCTCGAAACTTCAACAAAAGCCCGTACCGAGCTACGTAGAGCGTCTCTCCTGCAGAGTCTTCCACTGGAGTTTATCTATCGTCTCCGTAACGCTTTGGCGATTACTAAATGATTCTGTAACGAAGCGCGCTGCTCTCCGTTGGATCTTCTCTATCTCCTCTATTAACCCTACCTGGTACGGATCCCACACTGTTGAGCAATATTCAAGCAGTGGGCGAACAAGTGTACTGTAACCTACTTCCTTTGTTTTCGGATTGCATTTCCTTTGGACTCTTCCAATGAATCTCAGTCTGGCATCTGCTTTACCGATTATCAACTTTATATGGTCATTTCATTTTAAATCACTCCTAATGCCTACTCCCAGATAATTTATGGAATTAACTGCGTCCAGTTGTTGACCTGCTATATTGTATTTAAATGATAAAGGATCTTTCTTGTGTATTCGCAGCACATTATACTTGTCTACATTGAGATTCGATTCCCATTCCCTGCTTATGCGTCAATTCGTTGCAGATCCTCCTGCATTTCAGCACAATTTTCCATTGTTACAACCTCTCGATATACCACAACATCATCCGCAAAAAGCCTCAGTGAACTTCCGATGTTATGCACAAGGCCATTTATGTATATTGTGAATAGCGACGGTCCTACGACAGTCCCCTGCGGCACACCTGAAATCACTCTTACTTCGGAAGACTTCTCTCCATTGAGAGTGACATGCTGCGTTCTGTTATCTAGGAACTGTTCAATCCAATCACACAATTGGTCTGATAGTCCATATGCTCTTACTTTGTTCATTAGACGACTGTGGGGAACTGTATCGAACGCCTTGCGGAAGTCAAGAAACACGGCATCTACTTCGGAACCCCTGTCTATGGCCCTCTGAGTCTCGTGGACACCTGAAGTTATGGTCTGGGATGCGATTTCATATGACAGCAGGAGCACTCTCGTGGTTATTCCATGCAACCAGACTGCAAAACTGTACGTCAGTCTGGTGGCTCGACCTGTTGTGGTTCCATTCATGAGCAGCATTTCAGAGGCTGTTTTGCAATCTCCTTAGTAGATCTGTTACGTTTTCTAAGTGTCCTACCAATAAAACGCAGTCTTTGGTTATCCTTCCCCACAACATTTTCTATGCGTTTCTTCCAATTTAAGTTGTTCGTAATTGTAATACCTAGGTATTTAGTTGAATTTACGGCCTTTAGATTTGACTGATTATCGTGTAACCGAAGTTAACGAATTCCTTTTTACTACTCATGTGGATGACTTCACACTTTTCATTATTTAGGGTCCATTACCATATTCAAACCATACAGATGTCTTTTCTAAATCGTTTTACAATTTATTTTGATCTTCTGATGACATTATTAGCCGATAAACGACAGCATCATCTGTAAACAACCTAAGAGGCCTGCTCCGATTGTCTCCCAAATCGTTTATATAGATAAAGGGCAGCAAAGGGCCTATAACACTACTTTGGGGAACGCCAGAAATCACTTCTGTTTTACTCAATGACTTTCCGTCAAATACTACGAACTGTGACCTCTATGACAGGAAATCACAAATCCAGTCACATAACTGAGACGATATTCCATAAGCACGCAACTGCACTACAAGCCGCTTGTGTGGTACAGTGTCAAAACCCTTCCGAAAATCCAGAAATACTGAATGAACTTTGAGATCCCTTGTCAATAGCACTCAGCACCACATGCGAGTACAGAGCTAGTTATGTTTCACAAGAACGTTTTCTAACTCCATGTGTGTCAATAGACCGTTTTCTTCGAGGTAATTCATAATGTTCGAACACAACACTGTGGTACAATGTAAACACTGACAATGTTTGATAGTACAGAATATTTTCTGTACCTTTCAGTATATGGAATACGTTCATATGAAGTTTTTTCTTCAAAATCACTAATACTGTCACTCATCAAAGCATTTACCTTTCCTCCTGGCTCACCCTGTATGTTCCAAAATCCTGCTGCATATCGACGTTAATTATATGGGCCTGTAATTTAGTGTATTACTCTTACTACATCTCTTGAATATCGGTGTGACCTGTGCAAGTTTCCAGTCTTTGGGTACGGATCTTTCGTCGAGCGAACAATTGTGTATGATTGATAGTTAAGTATGGCCGGCCGGCGTGGCCGAGCGGTTCTAGGCGCTACAGTCTGGAACCGCGCGACCGCTACGGTCGCAGGTTCGAATACTGCCTCGTGCATGGATATGTGTAATGTGCTTAGGTTAGTTGGGTTTAAGTAGTTCTAAGTTCTAGGGGACTGATGACCACAGCAGTTAAGTCCCATAGTGCTCAGAGCCATTTGAACCATTTGTTAAGTATGGAGCTATTGTATCAGCGTATCTGAAGGAACCTAATCAGTATACAGACTAGACCAGAAGACTTGCCTTTATTAAGTTGCTTCACTACTCCGAGATTATTTACTTCTACGTTACTCGTGTTGACAGCTGTTCTTGATTCGAATTCAGGAATATTTTCTTCCTCTCCTTTCGTGAAGGCATTTCGGAAGGCTGTGTTTATTAAATCTGCTTTGGTAGCATTGTGTTCGATAGTATCTCCATTGCTATCGCGGAGAGAAGGCATTGATTGTGTCTTGCCGCTAGCATACTTTACATACGACCAGAATCTCTTTGGATTTTCTGCCGGTTTCGAGACAAAGTTTCTTTGTGGAAACTGTTATAAGCATCTCGCATTGAGGTCCACGCGAAATTTCGAGCTTCTGTAAAAGATCGCCAATCTTGGGGATTTTGGGTCTGTTTAAATGTGGTATGTTTGTTTCGTTGTTTCTGCAACAGTGTTCTGACCTGTATTGTGTACCAAGGAGGATGAGCTCCGTCCTTAGTTAATTTATCTGGTATAAATCTCTCAATTGCTGTCGATACTATTTCATTGAATTCAAGCCACACCTGGTCTATATTGATATTGTTAATCTGGAAGGAGTGGAGACTGTCTCTCAGGAAGGCGTCGTTGCGCGGTGTGGCCGCGCGGTGAGAGGCGCCATGTCACGGATTGCGCGGCCCCTCCCGCCGGAGGTTTGAGTCCTCCCTCGGGCATGAGTGTGTGTGTGTGTGTTGTTCTTAGCATATGTCAGATTATGTTAGTTTAAGTAGTGTGTAAGTCTAGGGACCATGGGTCTCAGCGGTTTGGTCCCTTATGAATTAACACACACACACACACACACATATTTTGAAGGCATCAAGTGGATTTTTATCTGCTTTTTTGAATAGGTATATTTTTCCTTTATTTTTGGACGATTTGGGGTGACAATTTCAGTCTCGCTACGACAACCCTGTGTTCACTAATCCTTGTATCCGATGTGATGCTCGATATTAACTCTGGATTGTTTGTCGCTAACAGGTCAAGTGTGCCGTTTACTATTCTCATGGGCTCATGAACTAATTGGTCGAAATAATTTTCAGAGAATGATGGCTCCAAACAAGGGAATTTCCTTGGCTGTTCTGTAGAGTTCCTGATCATGTTACCCGGATTCACCTCCATGATGAATATACCGTTTTCGCAGCGGAGCTCCATGCGATCCTGAAGGCACTGGAGCAGATGAATCGTGTTCTGGGCAATCGATTTCTCCTCTGCACCGAATTTCTTAGTGCCTTACAACCATTGCAGAATCTGTACCCAACTGAGGAGATGGTCCAGCTGATATATGACCAACTGTACTTGCTCCAAAGGCGGGGTAAGGAGGTGTCCTTCTGCTGGGTGCCTGGTCATGTAGGAATATGGGGCAATGAACAGGCCGATCAGGCTGCCAAGGAGGCCTGCAGAGAGCAGGATGTGATCCAGTGTCCTATTCCCTTGCAGTCTGTCATTTCTGCACTCCACAAGAAGTGCATGGAGTTGTGGGAGGAAGAATGGCTGGCGGTGACGGCCAGTAAACTGCGGTTGGTGAAGTCAACAACTCGGCCGTGGCGTTCCTTCTGCCGGTTGCTCAGGCGGGAAGAAGTGACCCTCACGCGTCTTTGGATTGGGCACTGTCCTCTCACACATAGCTTTCTATTACGGCAGGAGGATCCCCTGTTTTGTGAGCTTGTGGTGTGCACATCTCTGTCCGGCACATTTTAACAGACTGCATTTTATACCGCGATGCAAGGGCAGAAGCACATGTTGATGGGGATCTGCCCTGTGTTTTAGCTAATGATGAGATGTGTGTGTCTAGAGTTTTAAAGTTTTGTGATGTGTCTGGACCCTGGCCTAAACTTTTAGGGTGGAGGTTTCAGTGTGTTGCAAAGTGGCTGGCTCCTCCCTTTTTTCCTTGCGGTCAACCAGCCACTTCCATCTGTTATATTGTTTTAGCTCCCTCTACTACTTTCTTCCTGTGTTGTCAATGTTTTACTTATGACGGCATGCTTCGTCCCACGCTTCGGTGTGGGTAGGCACATATTTTTTCCAAGCTTGTTACCTGTGTTTTACGTTCTGTTTTATCTTACTGTTCTGAGTATTTTCTTGGCATCCGTCTCAATCTGTTTCTGAGCGAGCCCTGAAGACCTTGCCGTCGTACGCCCATACAACCCTCTTCATCATCCATCATAACTGTTGGAAATAATTTTCAGAGAATTCGTTTAGCACAATTTCGGAAGATGTTTTATGTATAACTCCGGAATTAAACATGTATTTTCGCCAACATATCGAGGGTAAATTAAAGACACCACCAAATGTAATCGTATGAGTAGGCTACGTTTTTGATATCAAACTCAAGTTTTCTTTGAACCTTTCAGCAATTGTATTACCTTAATTCGGAGGTCGGTAAAAGGATGCAATTATTACTTTATTCCGGTTGCCAACCACGACCTCTGCCCATACTAACTCACAGGAACTACCTACTTTAATCTCGCGACAAGATAAACTATTTCTAACAGCAACAAACACGGCACCGTCAACCGTGTTTAGCCTATCCTTTCGGATCACCGTTAGGACATATGTAAAAATTTCGGATGAGCTTATATCCGGCGTTAGCCAGCTTTCAGTGCCTATAACGATTTGAGTATCAGTGCTTTTTATTAGCACTTGGAACTCTGGTATTTTTCCAACACAGCTACGACAATTTACAACTGTTTTACCGATGGGACCTGTGTCTACGTTCTTCCTGTGTTCGGCCTGCACCCCTTGTGACTGAAGCCCTTCTTGTGTTTTCCCGAGACCCTCTAACCTAAAAAACCGCCCAGTCCACGCCACACAGCCCCTGCTACCCGTGTAGCCGCCTCCTGCGTATAGTGAACACCTGACCTATTCAGCGGAACCCGAAAGCCAACCACCTTACGGTGCAAGTCGAGGTATCTGCAGCCTACATGGTCGCAGAACCATCTGAGCCTCTGACTCAGCTCCTCAACTGGGCTCTGTACCAGATGTCCGCAATCGGTCCTGTCGACTTCGCTGCAAGTGGTCAGCCCTGCTTTCGTCTCGCAAGCGAGACTGGCAGCCTTTACCATCACATTAACCTGTGATCTTGCAACGTTAATCACTTAAATATGTTACCTTGAGAAAGATATTCCCGAAATTTCGTTACTTTATATTAATTATTTTTTGGTGCAGGGTTTTCTTTTCATCCATGTATTTGGGAAAATCCTTTTATTCTTTGATATGTACTACGTAATACAATTCAATGCAACGAATACAGTGCTTGTACAATCCTCAATGTGTTTGGTTCATACATCCATACTCATTTGGGTGAGAAGCTCTTTGCATTTTAGCCGATGAGCTTATAGCTACTTAGATGCTTGAGGATTCACAACGACGGAGTTATTTCAGCAGGGAGACGTCGTACCTTTGTATGATGAACATGGGAGCCTTTTAGTGAGTCTATATTAGATTGCGATTTGTGAGGACAGCTGCGGGTAACAGGCAGACAACGTGAGGGCAAATGACGTTATTGCTTGTACAAATATTATAAAATTTGAACTGCACCAAAGTACAAATTATTTATTTTCTTTCTTCGCCAGTTTAACGCAGTTTAATAATTTTAGAAAGTCGACATTTTATTTTACTACCATAACCATGCCTCATTATAACGAAGCTGCTGATATGTGTCAGCAACTCCTGGCCTTGTGGTTAGCGCTGCTGGCCCTTGATCATGGAGCCCAGGGTTCGATTTCTGGGCCTCAGCGCTGAATGTGTGTGTGTGTGTGTGTGTGTGTGTGTGTGTGTGTGTGTGTGTGTGTGTATGTGAGTGTGCTTGTATGTATGTGCTTGGTCCTCATCATCATCATCGACCCGAAAGTCAACGAAATGGCGTCAAATAAGGAGACTTGCATCAGCTAGCCAAACATTCCTAACGAGGTCACCCACCCAACGAATTATAACTAGATAGCCAATCATTTCATTTTACTGATACGCGAGTGCACGTGCGTGCAACGGTTATAATCCAGTGCTTATATTTACAATCCTGGAAGCGTTTATTGCGTATTTCCATATTAACATAATATTATTAAATGCGAGGGGAACTCGGTCGGTTACATTTTCACACTAAACTGCTGAACCGACTTCGATTAACCTTGATATTGAGATCTCTTCAGCCTTTAAGAAAACTATTGGCCGCTTTGAAAAGTAGTTTAAAACTGAAGAAAATTGACCCATTACAAAGTGAATTGCATAATGTACACGTTGTGTAGATACACCGCCCTCCGCATGCACAGCTCAGCTTCATGCATGGTGCATAAATGTGAGGTAAATCGATCAAGAACTTTGAGAGATTTTTTGTAATATATAAAGGATGGTCCATAGATAGTGACCGGGCCAAATATCTCACGAAATAAGCATCAAACGAAAAAACTACAAAGAACTAAACTCGTCTAGCTTGAAGGGGGAAACCTGATGGCGCTATGGTTGGCCCGCTAGATGGCGCTGACATAGGTCAAACGGATTTCAACTGCGTTCTTTTAAATAGGAATCCCCAGTTTTATTACATATTCGTGTAGTACGTAAATAAATATGATAGTTTTAGTTGGACCACTTTTTTCGCTTTGTGATAGATGGTGCTGTAATAGTTACAAACGTATAAGTACGTGGTATCACGTAACATTCCGCCAACGCGGACGGTATTTGCTTCATGATACATTACCTGTGTTAAAATGGACCGTTTACCAATTGCGGAAAAGGTCGATATCGTGTTGATGTATGGCTATTGTGATCAAAATGCCCAACGGGCAACGGACGACATCATCCAAGTGTCCGGACCGTTCGCCGGAAAGTTACGTTATTTAAGGAAACAGGAAGCGTTCAGCCACATGTGCAACGTCAACCACGACCTGCAACAAATGATGATGCCCAAGTAGGTGTTTTAGCTGCTGTCGCGGCTAATCCGCACACCAGCAGCAGACAAATTGCGCGAGAATATGGAATCTGAAAAACGTCGGTGTCGAGAATGCTACATCAACATCGATTGCACCCTTGAAACACTTCTATGCACCAGGAATTGCATGGCGACGACTTTGAGCGTCGTGTACAGTTCTGCCACTGTGCACAAGAAAAATTACGGGACGATGACAGATTTTTTGCACGCATTCTATTTAGCGGCGAAGCGTCATTCACCAAAAGCGGCAACGCAAACCGGCATAATATGCACTATTGGGCAACGGAAAATGCACAATGGCTGCGACAAGTGGAACATCGGCGAACTCGGCGGGTTAATGTATGGTGCGGAATTATGGGAGGAAGGATAATTGGCCCCCATTTTATCGATAGCAATCTAAAAGGTACAATGTATGCTGATTTTCTATGTAATGTTCCACCGATGTTACTACAAGATGTTTCACTGCATGACAGAATGGCGATGTACTTCCAACATGATGGATGTCCGGCACTTAGCTCGCGTGCGGTTGAAGCGGTATTAAATAGTATATTTCATGACAGGTGGATTGATCGTCGAAGCACCATACCATGGCCCGCACCTTCACCGGATCTGACGTCCCCGGATTTCTTTCTGTGGGGAAAGTTGAAGGATATTTGCTATCGTGATCCACCGACAACGCCTGACAACATGCGTCAGCGCATTGTCAATGCATGTGCGAACATTACGGAAGGCGAACTACTAGCTGTTGAGAGGAATGTTGTGACATGTATTGCCAAATGCATTGAGGTTGACGGACATCATTTTGAGGATTTATGGCGTTAATGTGGTATTTAGAGGTAATCATGTTGCAACAGCATGCGTTCTCAGAAATGATAAGTTCACAAAGGTACATGTATCACATTGTCACAACCGAAATAAAATGTTCAAACGTACCTACGTTCTGTATTTTAATTTAAAAAACCTCCTTGTTACCAACTGTACGTCTGAAATGGTGAGCCATATGTTTGTGACTATTAAAGCGCCATTTATCACAAAGCGGAAAAAGTGGTCCAACTAAAACATTCATATTTTTACGTACTACACGAATATGTAATAAAAAATGGGAGTTCCTATTAAAACAAAAAACAAAAAACAAAAACAAAAACTCAGTTGATATCCGTTTGACCTATGGCAGCGCCATCTAGCGGGTCAACCATAACGCCATCTGGTTTCCCCGTTCAAGAGAGGCAAGTTTCGTTCTTTGTAGTTTTTTTCGTTTGACGCTTATTTCGTGAGATATTTGGCCCGGTCACGATCAAGGGACCACCCTGTATACAGGGTGTTACAAAAAGGTACGGCCAACCTTTCAGGAAACATTCCTTACACACAAATAAAGAAAAGATGTTATATGGACATGTGTCCGGAAACGCTTAATTTCCATGTTAGAACTCATTTCAGTTTCGTCAGTATGTACTGTACTTCCTCGATTCACCGCCAGTTGGCCCAATTGAAGGAGGGTAATGTTGACTTCGGTGCTTGTGTTGACATGCGACTCATTGCTCTACAGTACTAGCATCAAGCACATCAGTACGTAGCATCAACAGGTTAGTGTTCATCACGAACGTGGTTTTGCAGTCAGTGCAATGTTTACAAATGCGGAGTTGGCAGATGCCCATTTAATGTATGGATTAGCACGGGGCAATAGCCGTGGCGCGGTACGTTTGTATCGAGACAGATTTCCAGAACGAAGGTGTTCCGACAGGAAGACGATCGATGCAATTGATCGGCGTCTTAGGGAGCACGGAACATTCCAGCCTATGACTCGCGACTGAGGAAGACCTAGAACGACGAGGACACCTGCAATGGACGAGGCAGTTCTTCGTGCAGTTGACGATAACCCTAATGTCAGCGTCAGAGACGTTGCTGCTGTACAAGGTAACGTTGACCACGTCACTGTATGGAGAGTGCTACGGGAGAACCAGTTGTTTCCGTACCGTGAACAGCGTGTGCAGGCACTATCAGCAGCTGATTGGCCTCCACGGGTACACTTCTGCGAATGGTTCATCCAACAATGTATCAATCCTCATTTCAGTGCAGATGTTCTCTTTACGGATGAGACTTCATTCCAACTCGATCAAATTGTAAATTTTCACAATTAACATGTTTGGGCTGACGAAAATCCACATGCAATTGTGCGATCACGTCATCAACACAGATTTTCTGTGAACGTTTGGGCAGGCATTGTTGGTGATGTCTTGATTGGGCCCCATGTTCTTCCACCTACGCTCAATGGAGCACGTTATCATGAATTCATACAGGATACTCTACCTGTGCTGCTAGAACATGTGCCTTTACAAGTACGACACAACATGTGGTTCATGCACGATGGAGCTCCTGCACATTTCAGTCGAAGTGTTTGTACGCTTCTCAACAACAGATTCGGTGACCGATGGATTGGTAGAGGCGGACCAATTCCATGGCCTCCACGCTCTACTGACCTCAACCCTCTTGACTTTCATTTATGGGGGCATTTGAAAGCTCTTGTCTACGCAGCCCCGGTACCAAATGTAGAGACTCTTCGTGCTCGTATTGTGGACGGCTGTGATATAATACGCCATTCTCCAGGGCTGCATCAGCGCATCAGGGATTCCATGCGACGGAGAGTGGATGCATGTATCCTCGCTAACGGAGGACATCTTGAACATTTCCTGTAACAAAGTGTTTGAAGTCACGCTGGTACGTTCTGTTGCTGTGTGTTTCCATTCCATGATTAACGTGATTTGAAGAGGAGTAATAAAATGAGCTCTAACATGGAAAGTAAGCGTTTCCGGACACATGTCCACATAACATATTTTCTTTCTTTGTGTGTGAGGAATGTTTCCTGATAGTTTGGCCGTACCTTTTTGTAACACCATGTATACAGGGTGTCCCATTTATCTTGACCACCCGAAATAACTGTTCGTCCAGGTGCAAATTACAAAATGTTTCAAGCAAATGTTCTTTAGCCGTCAGCGGGACATCAATCAGCATGACTGCCTTCGTTGTAGCTTTGTTTTTTGACAAAGACATGAACAGCGGTATGACTTTTCTAAACGACACCCTGTATTTTTTATTCGGTAATTCATTTCTTCTCCTAAAGACCCATTGAAAAATGTATCACAGTGCACCAAACACTGAAACACAACGTTATTAATTACATAACACAACATTGTCGTTGACGCTCCCGGCGCTTAGTGCAAAATGGAACACATCCACTTGCTGACGTTGACAAAGGACAAATGTAAACATAAGTAGAATGCACGCCCGTCATTCCGTTAACCATCGTCAGTTGAAGAGTTGTGTGAGTAGAATGTACACCAACGAAGGGAAGGTAAAAATGCTACTCATCTATGGGGAAAGTAAGTTAGCAGAACAGTAATTGCAATACTGTTTTCTTATCTACGGGTACATTTAGTACAGTAGTTTAGGCCTTTAAAATACTGTTGTGTCGAGTAGGTATACAGTAAAGGCTGTCCTTCCTACAAACTGCATCGACATAACGTTTGCCGGCCCGAGTGGCAGAGCGGTTCTAGGCGCTGCAGTCTGGAACCGCGCGACCGCTAAGGTCGCAGGATCGATTCCTACCTCGGGCATGGATGTGTGTGATGTCCTTAGGTTAGTTAGGTTTACGTAGTTCTAAGTTCTAGGGGACTGATGACCTCAGATGTTAAGTTCCTTAGTGCTCAGAGCCATTTGAACCATTTGACATAACGCTTCTTTTATCGTTGTTGTTGAAGATAGGCGAAATGCTATGCCGGCAGCGGAACTGTGCAGAGAGCGATATCCTGACAAGAACCCACCTTCCTGACGGATGTTTTCTCGTCTTGTTGCGGCGCTTCAGGAAACGGAAAGTTTCAACCTACGACAACGCAATCGACGTAGCACTCGCAGAGACGATGCCAAGGTTACTGTTCTCGCTTCCGTTGCTATGAATCAACATGTGAGCACACGACAGCTTGAACACGAGATTGGTATTCCTAAAACCAGTGTACATCGTATTCTTACACGTGACCGGTTCGATCCTTACCATGTACGCCTACATCAAGAATTGCATGGGAATGATTTCAAGAATTGTCTACAGTTCTGTCAGTGGGCACAGCAGCAAATCCTCGCCAAATCGAACTTCTTCACCAATGTTCTATTTCCGATGAATGTTCCTTCTCGAACAAAGGACTGGTAAATAGAAGGAAGATGCATTACTTGTCCAGCAACAATTCACGATGGCTTAGACAGGTGAAATATCAGCGTCAATGGAGAGTTAACGTCTGGTGTGGGATGCCTGGTACTACTATTATTAGCCTTTATTTCGTCAGTGATAACCTAAACGGCGCAGCTTATGCCAACTTCCTTAGTCGAATTCTTCATTCTCTTCTGAATGAAGTGCCTCTAAGAACCAGAATGCTTAAGTGGTATCAACACGATGGATGTCCAGCACATAATGCCTTGCGTGCACGTCTTGTTCTGAACCGAAGGTATTGTGCCAGATGAATTGGTCGAGGAGAAACAGTTACTTGGCCTGCTAGGTCTCCTGATTTAAATCCTATGGACTTTTTTCTTTGGGGATACATTAAAGATGTTGTCTATCGCGATATTCCAACAACTCCAAAGGACATTCAGGAACGTATCGTGCTTGCTTGTAATTCTCTTCAGCAGGCAACACTGGAAGCAGTAAATAATTCTTTCATTCAATGAGTGCACTGGTATATCGATGTCCAGGGTCACCACTTAGAGCACCGTTGAATGTTCTATTCCTGGGCATTGGTACAGGAGAGTCAAAGTCAATTTTGTGTTATGTTTTTACTTGGTTTTCATTTGTTTTCTGACAAGTGGACAAGTTTGTGGTACCGGGCTCAAAGTCAATGTTGTGTTATGTAATTAATAACGTTGTGCTTCAGTGAATGGTACATTGTGATACATTTTTGAGTAGGTCTTTAGGAGAAGAAATGAAATATCGAATAAAAAATACAGGGTGCCATTTAAAAAAGTCATACCGCTGTTAATATCTTTGTAAAAAACAAAGTTACAATGAAGGCGATCATGCTGATTGATGTCCCCTGACGGCTAAATAACATTTGCTTGAAACATTTTGTAATACTCATCTGGAAATGGGATATATATATATATATATATATATATATATATATATATATATATATATATATATATGTATGTATATATATATCGAAAAGCACTTGACCGAGTTACGTCAAAGTTCTTGGCCGATTTACTTCAAATTTCTACTATCAAATAAAACAATGAGGAAAATTAAATGGAAAATTAAATGCCTAACAAACAAAATTTATCGTGGTATATTATCTGTAATTCTATCACGAGAATGAATTACAGCAGCAATGCCCGTCTTCGAGGTGGCACCATAAGACTTCATTTGATCGCAGGACGAGCAAAATCTCGAGGGTTTGACAGAAACGTGACTGCAAACTTGTATTTATTGATTAGTTGCCGTTGTTGCGTGTGACGTATACCCTAGAACATATATTAATCCGTGTTTATAGTCATTCCTGCTATTGAAATCCACGGCGCCATTAAAGGAACGGACGCTTTTCTTTATATACAGGGTGAATTAGCTAAACCTTGCTCCGAAAATATTGCGGAAATGGAAAATGCTACTGGTGTGCGGTTTTCACAGAATAGGTTGGTAGTCGGGGGCTCGTGTTGTGACGGAATAAACAGATTGTAATAATACTTAGAAAGCGTATAAACTGTGGAAACATACAATTTTTTAAATGAAACAATGTCTACTGCAATTAAAAAGCTGAACGTATGTTAACTTAGAATGTCAGTGGTGCTTTGTTCCATTTAAAAATTGTATGTTTGCATAAAAAATTACAGTTTCTAAATATATTTACAATCTTTTTGTTGGTTAACAGTACGAGCCCCTAATTACCTATCCGTTCTATGAAAACAGCATGGCAATAGTTCTTATCGTTTTCGCAAAATTTGCGGTGCAAGTTTTATGTGATTCACACTGTATATATAGATTAAGAATACGCACATATTTTTAGAATCAAAATATTTCTTGCAGAAAGTGTATTGAAATGACAAAAATATGTATTTTACCGTTAGATTTTAGGTCATTGTGTATTACATAAATATTATTTTGATCTGTAATGTAAAAAGGACTCAAAGATAATCTACAATTTAACTGTTATCACTAAACTTTTTATTTGATATTGGTGCATATTTGTAAAAGTGAGAATCGGAAGCTCATGAATGCCGCAGGTGAAGACGCATTCATTCGTTAACATCCAGTGATTCAAATATGCCAGTTTCCCATACGGCTTGCATTCGCAAGGAGTATCGTCAAGACACTTGGCAGATATTACATATCCTGGGCAACGATGGGCACTGCAGCTAGTAACATATAAATGTGGATTGTACAATAAATCATTGTCGAGTTACAGCGTAAACATCTAACGTACATGTATACTAAATGAAACTAGAATTGTACGCAGACTATGACAATATACGCCCTATGGCAGCATTATGTTCTTTTAACTGATTATGTAAACTGCTGAAAATTATTTAGAAGTGGGTTATTAGAAGATGACTGTATTTGCTCAGTCAGAATTATATCAGGGAAGTAATTCTTGTGTTCATGATTCTCGGTCACCTGTAGAAGATTCATTATACAACCCTTCTATGTAAAGTATAGAGGTTGTCTCCTGTGTTGTCAACTCTATGATTATTTTCGGTAACATGACAGTCGAAGGCTGATATGTGTAAGTCTTTCATTGTGTTACGTGAGAGCGCCAAACAATTGAAGTCTACAACGCGATGCCTCAACAAAACCATGTAAAAGCTATTTGATGGTTAGTTTTAGAAAAATCAGAAACCAGCAACTGTAAAAGACAAACAAAAAAGTGTTCATCACACTTGTAGCTGCTTGCTGTGATCAACTGTTAATTCTTAATAGTTAATTCTTCTGGAGTATAATTTTTTTGTGTCGCAGCCTGACAAAACAGGCAAGTCACTGCCAAGAAGCACGTAGTGTGGGTAAATCAGCATCGACGATAAGTCGATGGCTGAAAATGAGGAAGGAAGCCAACATTGTGAGTGCAAGTAAAGTCTGTCTGTATCAGTACATATGACCAGGGTCAGAATATTCTTATACATCAACACCTAGTCAACTGAGTTCCAAATCCGAATTTACAGTTAATAACTGTATTCGAGAATCGACGTAACGAACACATCTGGAACGATATGCGAACTGATCTTCGCGTCGTGGTGTTATTTCCCACAGAAGGCCAGTGGAGATCACTGCGGAAATGTTTACCGCGACCTCTGGACTCTTGGCTGCCGAAGACAGAACTGTCCGCCACGGAGATAATGTAGCCGAGGCTGTGTCCACATTGCTGGGGTGGCGTGGTATTAGAGTCTGTAGGTTGGATCGGCTATCGCAAGATCAACTTTACAGAACACATGATGTGTATTAGTTTCATTACCACTGCATTCAGAATAAAATAAGAAATGCAATACATGAATTACTTTTTATGAATTTCACTCTTTTTATTAGTGATACTCTTCGTTTGCATCCGGCCTCCTACATCATCTGCAAACACTGCTATGTTTCCTAGTGAACTGTTAATAGGACCGTGCTATTTGTGTGTTACCTTAATGACATAGTGGACACTATAGCAGGCTTTTTGCAGATGATCAGTTATATTCCATATAGTAAATACTACAGTCGTATCCAGTTATATATTGCCAGAACATCAGTCAGGTGCGACGATAGGCAACTAGCTCGTAATGCGGCAACATGCAAAGTTGTGAGCTCACAGAATGCAATTCCATGTGAGCCGTTGACTATAGGTTTCATGAACCACAAATAGAACTGTCATACACAATTTTTTTCGCAATAAAAATGTGCAGACATGTGAATCTGAACCAACACATGGCTCAGTTCGACGTAAGGTAAATGGCAGGAAAGAGCAGTGTATCTACAGAACAGGCTGCATGAAGACTCTCGTACGTTCTATAGTTGAATACCGCTGAACCCTATGGGAGCCATATTAGCTTGAACTTGCAGGAGTCAATACGAAAAAAACGATAGTATCGGATTTTTTCGAGTGACAAAAGACAGTGAAAATCTTAACTGGCGGACACTCGAAGCTAGAATTTGCTTAAGAATCTCCAAGAACCGTTTTCCAGTAGGAATGGTAAAAATCGACCGGTTAAAACCGATACCGTTACTTTAGTTCTAAATAAGTAATTTGTTTAGTCTGAGCTATTAGAGGTCTTTCTTATTTTTTGCTATTAATAGGGTAAATAAACCGAAATATCAGTTAGTAGCACTGCCAAAACTTGTCTTTTAAATAATAAACGAGTAATTTGTATTCTTAAATTTCACATTGTTTTGAAGTGCTTCATTATAATTTCAAATGAGAAAAGCGATACGTGCTATTTTTGTAACAATGCAGACAGAAACGAGCAGCAAAAACATGGCATAAGAATTGATACAGGGTTGCTGAGACAATAATGTACCTTTTATCACGTGGAGTGGCGTATTATGTAGATGGTACATGTGTGTATGCGGTGTGCAAGACCTTCGCCATCTGGTCTATATGATAGTTTCTCGCTGTCGCCGTCGGACATCAATTGTATTACAGAATGGTACCACACCTACTTTCGAAATAATTTACGAGTGTGGTATCAATAAAGTACATAGTTCCATTTGCTGTAAAAGATTAAAAATAGAAACAGCCTCAACAAACTTGCAACATCATTTGAAAACTTAAAACTTAACAAATCGTCCATAGTCACAATAAAATTAGTAAGTAGTTGATCTGCTGCGTGTATCTGCATAATATACTTTCACCTGCTTAAAGCCCTTGAAAATAGACCAGTTAACATAAAAAGTGAGTCCTTCGTTTACAGTTTTCGTCCTTTAACACTTACTACTCGTACTGCCCCGAGAGTCGTACAATACCCGATTACAACATGATTTTTGAGCAGAGTTTCAAAAACATAGATTGAATAGGAGAAACTAGGGAATTTTTGTAATATTCAAGCTCTTATTACTTGATGAAAAGAGCTGCACTAATTTTTTCTTTTATTTGCCTATTTAATTTAATATTTTGATTCTTTGTATCTTCAGACTGATACAGTCACAATTTTCACTCTTTGTTCGATTTCTACCTTTATGACAGGAACTAATAGGAATAAGAAACTGAAAACCGTTTATATCAGAAATCGGATATTTTGAGCGGTTTTAATAGCCACATTGAAACGGCGTGGAAAAAAATATAATCGACAACTGGTTGTTTCAGCGATAACCGCCATCCCTATTTTTCAAGGTAAACACTCTGAATGTTATTTAGGGCCATACTCACCCACCCCATCTATACCGCCTCTGGCATAGATGGTTACAAGCAGTCATTCTCTCGACAGCGAATGAAACGACGGTTTACTGTGATTCGCAAACTACAGATGCAAACGTTGAAACAAACGAGCGATGCCTTATCCGATTGTCACACTTCCGACCGAAGTCCGAACTATGATTTCTGTAAGGGTTTCTTACAAGTAAAACAGTTTTCTGCATCAGTCGATTACTTATTTCTCCAGATCTCAGAGAGGTTCTCGGTTACAATGAATACAAAGATAACTTTCTATTTGATGGAAGCAAGAACATCTCTGGCATGTGTAACATCTTTCGAAGTTACAGTGTAAACATCATATACAGTGGAGAGCACATATAACATGCAGCAGTGAGCAGGCTTTATTCGACTCTACTTCCCTTGTAAGAATACTTTACTCTCATAAACTCAAGATTTTTTTGTGGTGTCACCGCCAGACACCACACTTGCTAGGTGGTAGCCTTTTAAATAGGCCGCGGTCCGGTAGTACACGTCGGACCCGCGGGTCGCCACTGTCAGTGATAGCAGACCGAGCGCCACCACACGGCAGGTCTAGAGAGACGTACTAGCATTCGCCCCAGTTGTACAGCCGACTTTGCCAGAGATGGATGACTGACAAATACGCTCTCATTTGCCGAGACGATAGTTAGCATAGCCTTCAGCTACGTCATTTGCTACGACCTAGCAAGGCGCCATTATCCTTTGCTATATTGCTATTATACACTCCTGGAAATGGAAAAAAGAACACATTGACACCGGTGTGTCAGACCCACCATATGTGCTCCGGACACTGCGAGAGGGCTGTACAAGCAATGATCACACGCACGGCACAGCGGACACACCAGGAATCGCGGTGTTGGCCGTCGAATGGCGCTAGCTGCGCAGCATTTGTGCACCGCCGCCGTCAGTGTCAGCCAGTTTGCCGTGGCATACGGAGCTCCATCGCAGTCTTTAACACTGGTAGCATGCCGCGACAGCGTGGACGTGAACCGTATGTGCAGTTGACGGACTTTGAGCGAGGGCGTATAGTGGGCATGCGGGAGGCTGGGTGGACGTACCGCCGAATTGCTCAACACGTGGGGCGTGAGGTCTCCACAGTACACCGATGTTGTCGCCAGTTGTCGGCGGAAGGTGCACGTGCCCGTCGACCTGGGACCGGACCGCAGCGACGCACGGATGCACGCCAAGACCGTAGGATCCTACGCAGTGCCGTAGGGGACCGCACCGCCACTTCGCAGCAAATTAGGGACACTGTTGCTCCTAGGGTATCGGCGAGGACCATTCGCAACCGTCTCCATGAAACTGGGCTACGGTCCCGCACACCGTTAGGCCGTCTTCCGCTCACGCCCCAACATCGTGCAGCCCGCCTCCAATGGTGTCGCGACAGGCGTGAATAGAGGGACGAATGGAGACGTGTCGTCTTCAGCGATGAGAGTCGCTTCTGCCTTGGTGCCAATAATGGTCGTATGCGTGTTTGGCGCCGTGCAGGTGAGCGCCACAATCAGGACTGCATACGACCGAGGAACACAGGGCCAACACCCGGCATCATGGTATGGGGAGCGATCTCCTTCACTGGCCGTACACCACTGGTGATCGTCGAGGGGACACTGAATAGTGCACGGTACATCCAAACCGTCATCGAACCCATCGTTCTACCATTCCTAGACCGGCAAGGGAACTTGTTGTTCCAACAGGGCAATGCACGTCCGCATGTATCCCGTGCCACCCAACGTGCTCTAGAAGGTGTAATTCAACTAACCTGGCCAGCAAGATCTCCGGATCTGTCCCCCATTGAGCATGTTTGGGACTGGATGAAGCGTCGTCTCACGCGGTTTGCACGTCCAGCACGAACGCTGGTCCAACTGAGGCGCCAGGTGGAAATGGCATGGCAAGCCGTTCCACAGGACTACATCCAGCATCTCTACGATCGTCTCCATGGGAGAATAGCAGCCTACATTGCTGCGAAAGGTGGATATACACTGTACTAGTGCCGACATTGTGCA
This sequence comes from Schistocerca serialis cubense, assembly GCF_023864345.2. Lineage (NCBI taxonomy): Eukaryota > Metazoa > Arthropoda > Insecta > Orthoptera > Acrididae > Schistocerca > Schistocerca serialis. Next base: position 240,244,602 of record NC_064642.1, on the reverse strand, counting down.
TGCTCTGTTGCCTGTGTCTATGTGCCTGTGGTTCTGTCAGTGTGATCATGTGATGTATCTGACCCCAGGAATGTGTCAATAAAGTTTCCCCTTCCTGGGACAATGAATTCACGGTGTTCTTATTTCAATTTCCAGGAGTGTACTTCTGTACAATCAAGAGCGATGTTCTACAATTATGAATTAAAGTAAAGTATTCCAGAAGCTATGTACTATTTTTGGCTACTCTAATTCCTTGTAATGTTCCCGAACTCACGCCAGTCTGCGTGAGTTTAAGCGCGTGCCTTTCGGCTTCCTCTCATTGTGTCTAGGCTGTCTTGCCTAGACACAACATTTTTAATTTTGATTTTTTAAAAACACGATTTCATCCTAGCAAAAGACGCAACATAACCTGCCTTGCACTTGGTCAGCTCCTGTGGAAAGGCATCTGTGCTCTTCACGTACACCAGCTATGTAACTAAACAATTCTCCACCTGCAGATGATGATGTGAATCATCGAACCGCATAGTGCCAAAACGTAAGGGGCTATCAAAAAGTTTCAATTTGAGGGCATTGCTGGAGCGTATATTCAACGTACCATGACTTCGGTGTCGATATACATGCTCTGACACGAAAGGAAGGAATCTGTGTGGCATTCGTGCCTTTTTGACGTGCATGCAGTAAATGCGAAAACGTGAACTATGACAACGTTATTACCAAATTCTTCCAAATAGGATCAAAGTTGCTGTTATTCTTTCCCTGTCTGCTGAAGGACAAAAATTCATGTACAGTACTGGCCATTAAAATTGCTACACCAAGAAGAAATGCAGATCATAAACTGGTATTCATTGGACAAATACATTATACTAGAACAGACATGTGATTACATTTTCTCGAAATTTGGGTGCATAGATCCTAAGAAATCAGTACCCAGAACAACCACCTCTGGCCGTAATAACGGCCTTGATACGCCTGGGCATTGAGTCGAACAGAGCTTGGATGGCGCGTACAGGGACAGCTGTCCAAGCAGCTTCAACACGATACCACAGTTCATCAAGAGTAGTGACTGGCTTATTATGACGAGCCAGTTGCTCGGCCACCATTGACCAAACGTTTTCTTTTGGGGAGAGATCTGGAGAATGTGCTGACCAGGGCAGCAGTCGAACATTTTCTGTATCCAGAAAGCCCCGTAGAGGACCTGCAACATGCAGTCGTGCATTATCCTGCTGAAATGTAGGGTTTCGCATGGATCGAATGAAGGTTAGAGCCACGGGTCGTTACACACCTGAAATGTAACGTCCACTGTTCAAAGTGCCGTCAATGCGAACAAGAGGTGACCGAGACTTGTAACCAATGTCACCCCATACCATCACGCCGGGTGATACGCCAGTATGGCGATGACGAATACACGCTTCCAATGTGGGTTCACCACGATATCGCCAAACACGGATGCGACCATCATGATGCTGTAAACAGAACCTGGATTCATCCGAAAAAATGACGTATTGCCATTCGTGCACCCAGGTTCGTCGTTGAGTACACCATCGCAGGCGCTCCTGTCTGTGACGCAGCGTCAAGGGTAACCGCAGCCACGGTCTCCGAGCTGGTAGTCCATTAGGCTACAAACGTCGTCGAACTGTTCGTGCAGATGGTTGTTGTCTTGTAAACGTCCCCATCTGTTGACTCAGGGATCGAGACGTGGCTGCACGATCCGTTACAGCCATGCGGATAAGATGCCTGTCATCTCGACTGCTAGTGACACGAGGCTGTTGGGGTCCAGCACGGCGTTCCGTATTATCCTCCTGAACCCACCGATTCCATATTCTGCTAACAGTCATTGGATCTCGACCAACGCGAGCAGCAATGTCGCGATACGATAAACCGCAATCGCGATAGGTTACAATCCAACCTTTATCAAAGTCGGAAACGTGATGGTACGCATTTCTCCTCCTTACACGAGGCATCACAACAACGTTTCACCAGGCGACGCCAGTCAACTGCTGTTTGTGTATGAGAAATCGGTTGGAAACTTCCCTCATGTCAGCACGTTGTAAGTGTCGCCACCCGCGCCAGCCTTGTGTGAATGCTCTGAAAAACTAATAATTTGCATATCACAGCATCTTCTTCCTGTCGGTTAAATTTCGTCTCTTTAGCACGTCATCATCTTAGTGTAGCAATTTTAATCGCCAGTAGTGTAGTTAGTTTACCATGAAGGACAACAAAACGGCGTGTAGAACGTGGTCGACGTGCTGCTGTGCTGTAATGGTGCTGCGGATGACAACCGAAGGGGTCCTGCAATGGAAATAAATAGCACCACAGACCGTCACTCTTTATTGTCTGCCTGTATGACAGGTGACAATCAGATTGATACCCCTTCTCCTGTTTGTCTTCGTGCTTACCAAACCCTACCTTGGCCAGCAACGTGGAAGGATCTCTCCCCAGTTGAGAATGTTTGTAGCATTATGGGAATGACCCTCTAACCAGCTCGGAGATTTGACGATCTAAGGCGCCAACTGGACCGGCGGACTTCCAACAACAATATCAATCAATGCCAAACCGAGTAACTGGTTGCATTATGGCCAGAGAGGGAACCATGCGTTAATGACTTGCAGAATTTGCGGAGATCATTCTCTTAAATAATTCATTTAATTTTTCTGAAATTGTTATCCCATTGTTGTCCCATACGGATAATTCCTTCATGATTCGTTTTCTTTTTTCTTTTGTTTTTTCTTCTTTTTGTTAGTGTACCTTTCAACAGTTGCAGTCCTCATGGTGCTGTCCATTATGGGCGAAATATTCAAGGGATTTTTATTGGTGACTGGGAGTGACGAATTCAGTCTGATGAGGACAGTTCTGCATCTGCATCTACATCTATACTCCGCAAGCCAATGTATGGTGTGTGGTGGAAGATGCTTTGTATATCCTCTATCGCTTGCCTACTTTTCTCCTCCAGTCGTGAACGGTGCGCTCGAATCTCTCTAGTTTAACGTGAATAGTCTCTCGTCGAGATATGCTTAGGAGGAAGCCAAATATTGACTGACTCTTCTAGGAACGTACACTCTCGGAAGTTTAAAAGGAACCATACTGTGGTGCAGAACGCACTCTTTCGGCGTCTGCTTCTCGAAGAGGCTGAGGATCTCCGTGCCGCTTTAGAGCTAATAAAATATAATTATTAAGAAACACGCTGCACTTCTGTGGATCTTTCTGTTTCTTCTATCAGTTCTACGTGGTACAGATTCCAGACTCTCTAGAAATAATCGGGTAATGATCGAATGATGGTTTTAAGAGCCACTTCCTTCGTGGGTAGACTACATTCACCCCCACTGTGTGAAATACAGCAGCGGTTAGTAAAATCAGAATGAGGAAGTTAAATCTCTAAACAATTGTTCTCTTTCACGTTACCAGAACTGTCTTTAAATAACTCCCGCACCATTCCATAACGAAGATCGTGGCGAATAGTTTTTATAAGCTGCTACGAAGCTAATGAGCTCCAAGACATTGTGCTCAGTTCTCTGTAATTGCAAATATTTTCTTCGTTTATGACGTTGTTGCTGATGCCCTTCTGTGAGAAGTTCTGGTATGATTTTTTTTTTCTAGTAATTTAATTAAAAGCTTTGTTGCTTTGGTAAAAATAAAATTGTTCTTTTTGTCGTGACAGAATAAATTACTATTAATCACACCAGATTTGTCGGAGAACAGCAGCAACATATGTAATTGACCCAGCTTTAAGAAATTCTATTACCTTTTAGCGGAAAATTCGTGCGGTACTCTCCGACGTTAGAAAAGTCGTGGTGTTCCGTTCGGAGCAGGAGGCGGCTGTCTTTTCTCCTTCGCGATATCGAAAATTACTAAAAAAAATGAACAGAAATTTTTTTTCGGAGGAAGATCGCGCGGAGAAAACAGACGGAAGTTACATGAAAGAAACCTAAGGGACCAACTAATTGGATTTGTACGAACATATAAACGGAACTGAAAGAACTTGGAATAAATACTATAACGATGTCGTCACGACAGCCTCCTGTTCCGACAGAACACACGCTGGATCATAAGCTGCATAAATCTTTTAAACAGGAAAGATTATCACAAGTATAATTAATGAAAATAAGGTTGAGAGATTTTCTTTGAAATTAAATAAACTTCAAGGCTTCAAGTATTATATTATGAAACGGAAACTTACATTAACATGGCCACCCAATGTGGCGGTGGAGCGAATTTTTCACGATATACATTCTCGCTTGTTTGTGGCTACATATATTTTTAATCACTTAAACTCTTAACTTTACAATAAAATGATTATTTCAGTATGGAGCACAATACTTTTGCGTCCGACTCGCAACACATTCACAGAACAGCTAGACAGCGGCGCGGCTCCCTGCAGAAGTAAAAACTGGCAATTGTTATTTTAAAACATAGGTGCATCGTTTTTTTTTTTTTTTTACTGATCGATAGCAGCGTATAACAGTTTATAGCTATCGTGATATTCTGCGCTTTTCAGGAGCGCGGCAAAGATATCTGGTTACAACATTCATTGGTATATGTTAGAAGTTCGCACATACTGACGCAAATACAGAAAAAAAACTTTTACATGTTAAAAATCGCAGTGATAAAGGCTGTAATGTCACAATGCCTCCCATGTGAGGCATGATGATTCCGGAAGGATCATCAGGACTCACATGTAGTTTCAAGACATTACTGGGTTTTATCATCTGTTTACTTTAGTTCTAACATAAAATTGGAATGAGTTTGTCATCTAGTTATTTTATGCTTCCAGTACAGTTATGAAAACAAATGTCTTCAGTGTCTTTTGTGCACTTTGGCACTTCTCTCAGTTCATTGTAAGGTGTCCTTGCACTGTCATCTTAATTGCTGTTACTGTGAAACAAAATATGACAAAAAACAATCTTAAGTCTAACACACACAAAGATAAATGAATAATACTCTATATAGAAAACAAAACATGTCAGTAGACAAACATACACAGATACATTGAAATAATTACTTAAACAGTCCTCTAAAATTGTCTGTGACCTGTTTGGTCTCGTAATGTTTTTTTATCCGTTTCATTAGATTCTTTTAGAATGTCGTTGTTAATCAGGACGTTTCACTTGACACTACACTGTACACTTTTATTTGTCACACGCTCACTTAACCGGAGTCTGCAACGTCTATTCTCGTTCGGTGAGCGGCGTCGTCCGAGAGGTCACGACCCTGGGTAGCGTCTTTTTTGTGTTCGCTCGTGTTGCCTCTCTAGTGTCTCGCATCAAGCGTCATGTCGTTTACATGCAAATAAACAGAAAGAAACCTGTGTTAGGTTCACGCTATAATGTAGACTTACAGGTAAAGGTTTTATAGGATTCTGGACAGGATTGATAACCTTCCCCTCCAGTTAACGTTTCAGTGCTCAGTAATGCCTTGTCTTTATTTAACTATCTATCGCAAAATATCCGACGTGACTGATTAAATGGAAATCAATTTGAAGCTAAGACTTCTCTTTTTACAGAATAAATAAAGTTCATAATTAAGTTTCACTGTGATAGCTTTAGCAATGTCTCTTGCGTAGTTGTGAGACGGAAAACATTCTAAGGTCAATGACACGCCTCCACAGCGCGCGCGTCGGTTGTGTTTCAAATGTTAATTGTTGAGTCCAACTGCAAGCAGCTCCGCGCTGTTGCCGGTTACTAGTCCAGTGCAACACGCGCTCGTGTATGCTCGTATGAAGTTTAACGTGTGTCACTCGCGCTCTGCTAAAATGAGAACACGCGGAAAACACACGTCTAGTGTCCTTCCTCCATCGTCGATCGGCGTATCGAAAACTTGGGTAGAAAATACCATCGTCTGTATCGAGGATTTCACACGACAGTCCCTGCGACCTGCCATGCTGCTTACACACAGGTCAGTGAAGCCAACGTTTTACATATAGTTTGCAAAATGCTTTGCTGTGATCGCTGTCACTACCTGCACTTGCGTGTACACATGTCACTGCACACGTATTTTGTACACTTTATCACTCGCATTTTGTTTAGAACGTCTTAGTGTCTGCAAATTCACATCTTCCATCTCACATTGTGATTTCAAAGTTCACAGTTCAAGTTACTCACAGGTAAATACATTACAAGATTAAACAATGTCCATAAATTACATACATAGATACATACATTTCTTAAGTTTGCTTACAGTCACAAATTCTGTTAACCTTTTCAGTCACGCCACGCCGGATTAGCGTATTGAATACCACTACTTGTGCATCAAGGCACGATTATTTCGGTTATCCTCTCTCCCTTTTACAAAGGTAAAATTTTTTTTAAACAAATCTTTTAAGCAGCTTGTTATTTCGTTTCTCTTCAAAATTTAGTGTCACTGTTTATGTAGAGCACAGATTGAACAAATTCTGTCTCTACTGGTCGAGCATACTCATGCATTTCTCTCCGGAAGATTCATGCTTCATAAAGTTACTGGCTGCAAGTACTACTCGCGGAATGTATTATAATCTCTCAACATTGCTACTCGCGATACGCGATTAGAACAAAACTTTCGCTAACGGATCTCTCCCACAAATTTCGTTTCCACTTCAACCGTCTAAAGAGCACTCAGATGAGCCTGTCAAATTCTAATCCTCACTTTTTTTTTAATGGGATAGGATGGGGAAGTGGAAGAGGAGAGGATCAAATATGAACATAAATACACTATATACATATACAAATTCTAGCACAACTACACTAGGATATTTTTTTTTTTTTTTTTTTTTACCTTAGATGCATGACATGCGTCACGTGTGCCTTCAAGTGGCTATTCTTTAATCTAATATCAGATCTTAGTTTTATTATTATAATGTGAGTCATATCTGGTGACAGCTTTCTAGTTTATCACGCTTCCTTCTGGGCGCTTGTCGGGCTTGGCTGTGAAATAACTAATTACTTTAGTGCATCTTACATGTTTAAAGAAGAAACGTTTACCATCAGGAATACTTCAGGCTTGTCAGTACGACGTATATGTTTCGATGTAGTGGCACTCTCGACTACATGACCTAACAGATGTTGTAAAACACAATAAAGGAAATGCTTTGTTGCTTAGCTATTAAATCTTTATGAGGCTTACTGTTCGTAGATGATACTTTGAATCTGAGATTGAATCTCCTGAAAACTATCAAACACTACGTGATACTCTCTCTCTCTGTTATTTACTGCTTTTGACAGTTCAAACACTTGGCTACACAAATCTGTTTAATTCTGAAGATCGCGCTAACAAAAGGTATAGTTCATGGCGGTGTTACAATAACGCACAGTTTACACGCAATAGGCTGTACTCTGTACACTTAAAGACTAACATTCCATCTTGAGGGCTGAAAAAGAAATTGCTTAACCTAACATTTCACATACATATATATTCATTGGAGTTGGAAGGTGGCAATCTGCTACTTCCTTCCGTATCTCCTTTCACCAATAACGGCATTCCTCAATGCCAACAGCCAACTTGGACTGCTTACACCTATGACTAACTTAAAACTGAGAATCTGTCCTCTCAAATGGAATGTGCTTTCCTTTTTCGTACGCCATAATAAATCAAATCTTCAATTACCTCCATAGTTTTTCGCCAAAGTGTGAGTACTCGTATTGGTGTGTTTGAATACCGAAGTGTTTCACGGGTTAAACCTTAGGCTAATGTTCCTTTGCTTGTTACTTTGCCTCGTTATACTTCTTGAGATCCTGGTGGTGATACAATCCTTTGATTCTGCCAGATGCTGGATCCGCTATTAGATAACATCTTGTATGTGGTTTTCTAATTACTACAAATGGTCCGTCGTACAATAGCCTCCATTACCGATTTCTTTTCAACAACTTCGATGGCTTAAAATGTGTCCGTAAAAGCACCTTTAGTTTTCCACTTTCTTGTGATGCGACTGATTTCATTCTTCTGTCACATCACTTGACCATTCTCGCTGGTTTTTTACCCATTGTGTGTGTTGATTTGTATCAAACCCTTGTTGGTAATGCACTTGATTACCAGGCTGAAAAATCGGTACATTACTTGCCTGCGTAAAATATACCGGTGGATTGTATTGTTTCTTTGGTTTATTGTTATTGTATCTAAAGTCCTGTTGTGGTGGCGTGTACTGTTGTTGTTGCATGAATGGTTGTTGCTGAGGCGTGTATTGCTGTTGTTGCTGGTGTTGTGGCTGCCCATAGGGTTGTGGTGGAGGTAGCTGACCTCCGCAATTTTGATTGTTGCAACGTTTACCCTTGTATTTGTTCCCATTCTCGTAGAAGTTACTACCGTTATTGTTTGATTGGTATGGGGCATTCCCGTAATAATGTTGTTGCGTGTTGTATATTGGATTGTACCGTTGGTTGCCGTAATGCTTGTTTTTGTGTTTACCATTACGGTAACCATTGTTTCGGCCTCTATTGCGGTTATTGTACTGTTTGTTTCCGTATTGTGTTTCGTGTGAACCATTTCCATTACTACCGTTTCCATTCGAATACGTGCCTGCGTTGTTGTTCTTACGGTTAGCATTCGCACGCGCGTCTTCGTGTATAAGATCGAGCGAATCAAGGACGGATAAAAATGCGTCCTGATCTTCCTCTGACACGTTCACTAATTTTTCGCGTATGGAAATGGGTAGTTTTGACTTAAGGATCATAATAACATCTTTTGTTGTTATGGGAGTGTCCCAATATTGTATCTTTCTCAAGTACTTTTCAAAGTACCGGCGGAGTCCGCCACTGTTCGAATGGAAAGGTTCGGCGTTATAGACCTCTTTGCGTAGGCGTTGCTGAACACCTGCGCTCCAAAATTTGCTTAAAAAGTTCTTCTCAAACTCGCTAAATGTTTTGCACTTATCAACCATCTCGGTTCCCCATATAGCACTTTCTCCTTGTATGTATCCGGTAATGAATTGTATTCCCTGTTTGTCATTCCAGGCAGCTGGAAAGACTCCTGAAAAGTTCTGTAGGAAAACGACTGGATGAATATTTCGCTTTTCCGGTTGGAATGGTTGAAAAACTCTGTGTTTCAATACACTCTCCTCTTTCATGAGGGTTGTGAGTGTCAATTGTTCAGTGTTGTTGTTGTGTGAATCGTTAAATTCATTTTTCAGTCGCGGAATGTACTGTGGTGTGTTGTGTTGTCTGGTATTGATGTTCATCTGGCTCAGAAGGTAGTGAGTGTTTCCCGTCGCTCTGGTTATCATACTGTAGTGTTTGAATTTGCTGTTTCAGGTCGGATATCTCATCTGTTACTTGCTTCCGCCATTCCGGCAAATCCCGGGTAAACACTCGTCTAATTTGGCCTAGTTCAGTACAAACAGTGTCTCCTGAACTGCCGGGTGCAGATAATATGTCTAAGGTTGCGGATTTAACAACATCTTTCAAGTCACGTGTAACCTTCTCCTCAACTAGCTTCTCTTGTACATCAATCCATTCTTTGTAATGTTCGGTAAGTGCTTTAGTGTGCGAAGCAACACTACTGTTAACTCTTTCCTCAATAGTTCGGTCCGAAATGTCATTCGCCATTGCACTTACTTTTGATTCTACAGTGGCTACCGCTGTCGCTAACTCGTCTACCTGTCGTGCAACTGTTTTATACGCAAGTTTTACCGAATCGGTTTCTTTGCGACACGCTTCGATTTGAGTTGTGAGATTCTGACCAATGTTATCAATTTTGTTATTCAGAGCGCTTATCTGGCTTGTCAAAGTGGTTACTTGCTCCGTGACGTTACCCTTAACCGAATCTATCTGTGCCGTGACGTCACCCTTAACCGAATCTATCTGTGCCGTGACGTCACCCTTAACCGAATCTATCTGTGCCGTGACGTCACCCTTAACCGAATCTATCTGTGCCGTGACGTCACCCTTAACCGAATCTATCTGTGCCGTGACGTCACCCTTAACCGAATCTATCTGTGCTGTGAGAGAGCCTACTTGCGTAGTGAGGGTACCTACTTTCGCATCAATGATGGTATTTACGTCATTCCTAACTGAGTCAATCTGTGTTGTTATATCCGTTTTCAGCTCTGATAAAAACTTGTCTCTGTCTTTCTCACGTTGTTCGCGATCACGTTCGCGCTGTTCCCTCTCCTGTCTGTCTAGTATCAATTCCTGTAACATTTTGACAATGTCAACTGATACCGTTATCGGGGAGGTGGGTGTTTCCTGCTGAGTGTCGTCCACGTTAGCTACCTCTTGTCTGTCGTCTGTCCTGGCCGTCGTTCCGCGTGAGCGGAGTCGGTAATGTTTGTTAACAGTGCCGTCACTTTCGTCTGCAGAGTTCGCGCTCGATTGTCCGTCCGCCATAATGAAATTCAACTATTGCCAACTTAAAATGGGTACTGCCAACTGAAATTCTGATTGTCAATTATTCTTGCCGCGCAAGTTAAAGTCGCGGCGCGTTCGTCAAATGTCTAATGTTACGTGGGTAATAACTGACACACGTCTGTAGCAAAAAGACAAGATGGAGTCAACGCCGTTGAAACAATTGATTGCCAATGCTGTTACACAGAAAAGACTGAAATGGCATCCATCTTGAACTTACACGAGAATACTAACTACAGTATAAAACAAATAGGCCAAGCAAAAGGTTACAGAAAATGTTCAAATATTTACATAGAAAAAAAAAATGGTTTTTTACGTTAAGCTAAAGAAAGGATAGAGTGAGGTCGAATTTGAAGGTCAATGAGCTACTCTTTAGACAGAACTATGGAAAACGAAAATTTGGTACTCACTCGGCGTTGTCTTCAAAACTGCAAATCTGCTTCTTATTAAATCCCAAGATATTTGTGTAAATACCGCGTCCTTCAAGATTGCGTATATTTATTGCTCATCCGTAATTTTATGCAGCATTGGGTTCCAAAGAGCGATACATGAAATAAGACAATCATATATTAGAACCGTGACACTTTCAATATTTTAGTCAAGTCCCTGTTCGGGCGCCAGATCTGGTATGATTTTTTTTTCTAGTAATTTAATTGAAAGCTTTGTTGCTTTGGTAAAAATAAAATTGTTCTTTTTGTCGTGACAGAATAAATTACTATTAATCACACCAGATTTGTCGGAGAACAGCAGCAACATATGTAATTGACCCAGCTTTAAGAAATTCTATTACCTTTTAGCGGAAAATTCGTGCGGTACTCTCCGACGTTAGAAAAGTCGTGGTGTTCCGTTCGGAGCAGGAGGCGGCTGTCTTTTCTCCTTCGCGATATCGAAAATTACTAAAAAAAATGAACAGAAATTTTTTTTCGGAGGAAGATCGCGCGGAGAAAACAGACGGAAGTTACATGAAAGAAACCTAAGGGACCAACTAATTGGATTTGTACGAACATATAAACGGAACTGAAAGAACTTGGAATAAATACTATAACGGTGTCGGCACGACAGCCTCCTGTTCCGACAGAACGCACGCTGGATCATAAGCTGCATAAATCTTTTAAACAGGAAAGATTATCACAAGTATAATTAATGAAAATAAGGTTGAGAGATTTTCTTTGAAATTAAATAAACTTCAAGGCTTCAAGTATTATATTATGAAACGGAAACTTACATTAACATGGCCACCCAATGTGGCGGTGGAGCGAATTTTTCACGATATACATTCTCGCTTGTTTGTGGCTACATATATTTTTAATCACTTAAACTCTTAACTTTACAATAAAATGATTATTTCAGTATGGAGCACAATACTTTTGCATCCGACTCGCAACACATTCACAGAAGAGCTAGACAGCGGCGCGGCTCCCTGCAGAAGTAAAAACTGGCAATTGTTATTTTAAAACATAGGTGCATCGTTTTTTTTTTTACTGATCGATAGCAGCGTATAACAGTTTATAGCTATCGTGATATTCTGCGCTTTTCAGGAGCGCGGCAAAGATATCTGGTTACAACATTCATTAGTATATGTTAGAAGTTCGCACATACTGACGCAAATACAGAAAAAAAACTTTTACATGTTAAAAATCGCAGTGATAAAGGCTGTAATGTCACAAAGTGATCTTCGCCGAGGAAGAACTGCTATCAGCTTATTAAACATGTATATATGTATGAAGCTACACTGCAGATAAATATTGCACCAAAGACATGGAAGCTCTTTAGATTACATTCCATGTCAATGCATTCTTTTTAGAAAGCAATGTAATATATATATATATATATATATATATATATATATATATATATATATATATATAGGGTGAGTCACCTAACATTACCACTGGATATATTTCGTAAACCACATCAAATACTGACGAATCGATTCCACATACCGAACTTGAGGAGAGGGGCTAGTGTAATTGGTTAATACAAACCATAAAAAATTCACGGAAGTATGTTTTTTAACACAAACCTACGTTTTTTTAAATGGAACCCCGTTAGTTTTGTTAGCACATCTGAACATATAAACAAAAAATACGTAATCATTGCCGTTTGTTGCATTGTAAAATGTTAATTACATCCGGAGATATTGTAACCTAAAGTTGACGCTTGAGTACCACTCTTCCGCTGTTCGATCGTGTGTATCGGAGAGCACCGAATTACGTAGGGATCCAAAGGGAACGGTGATGGACCGAAGGTACAGAAGAGACTGGAACAGCACATTACGTCCACATGCTAACACCTTATAATTGGTCTTTTTCACTGACGCACACGTACATTACCATGAGGGGTGAGGTACACGTACACACGTGGTTTCCGTTTTCAATTACGGAGTGGAATAGAGTGTGTCCCGACATGTCAGGCCAATAGATGTTCAATGTGGTGGCCATCATTTGCTGCACACAATTGCAATCTCTGGCGTAATGAATGTCGTACACACCGCAGTACATCTGGTGTAATGTCGCCGCAGGCTGCCACAATACGTTGTTTCATATCCTCTGGGGTTGTAGGCACATCATGGTACACATTCCTCTTTAACGTACCCCACAGAAAGAAGTCCAGAGGTGTAAGATCAGGAGAACGGGCTGGCCAATTTATGCGTCCTCCACGTCCTATGAAACGCCCGTCGAACATCCTGTCAAGGGTCAGTCTAGTGTTAATTGCGGAATGTGCAGGTGCACCACCATGCTGATACCACATACGTCGACGCGTTTCCAGTGGGACATTTTCGAGCAACGTTGGCAGATCATTCTGCAGAAACGCGATGTATGTTGCAGCTGTTTGGGCCCCTGCAATGAAGTGAGGACCAATGAGGTGGTCGCCAATGATTCCGCACCATACATTTACAGTCCACGGTCGCTGTCGCTCTACCTGTCTGAGCCAGCGAGGATCGTCCACGGACCAGTAATGCATGTTCCGTAGATTCACTGCCCCGTGGTTTGTGAAACCCGCTTCATCGGTAAACAGGTATAACTGCAACGCATTCTCTGTTAATGCCCACTGACAGAATTGCACTCGATGATTAAAGTCATCAGCATGTAATTGCTGATGTAGCAACACATGAAACGGGTGAAAGCGGTGACGATGCAGTATGCGCGGACACTACGTTGACGCAGTCCATCGGCTCTCGCAATGTCCCGTTTACTCATGTGTGGGTTCATGGCAACAGCAGCTAACACACCAACTGCACCCGCTTCTCCTGTGACGGGCCTGTTACGAACCCGTTTGCGTGCTACGACCATACCTCTTGCATACAGTTGGCGGTAAATGTTTTGCAATGTGCGGCACGTTTGATGCTCTCTGTCCGGGTACCGTTCTGCATACACCCTGCAGGCTTCAGCTGCATTTCGTCGACACTCGCCATAGATGAGTATCATCTCCGCCTTTTCAGAGTTCGAATACACCATGGTCATAGTTCCTACAACACTACACTATCACAGACGTCTGGTAACACGGTGTACTGCAGTTGGTCTGTGTGCGGTGACGAATGCAAAACAACAATAGCAGCAAGCGCTACGTACGGACACTGCGACAGCTAGACCAAACCACAACAGTGCACTACAGCCACACTCGTTAACACGGTCGTCATCGTAAACATGTCCCTGCAGATGCTGCTCACCGACCGTGGCCCGTGTTTGTTACAACACGCAACTAAACGTCGGAGGTTTCAAGCGTCAACTTTAGGTTACAATATCTCCGGATGTAATTTACATTTTACAATGCAACAAACGGCACTGATTACGTATTGTTTATATGTTCAGATGTGCTAACAAAAGTAACGTGGTTCCATTTTAAAAAACGTAGGTTTGTGTCAAGAAACATACTTCCGTGCATTTTTATATGGTTTGTATTAAACAGTTACACTAGCCCCTCTCCTCACGTTCGGTCTGTGGAATCGGTTCGTCAGTATTTGGTGTGGTTTATCCAGCGGTAACGTTAGGTGACTCACCCTGTATATATATATATATATATATATATATATATATATATATATATATATATATATATATTAAATTGCTTTCTAATAAAAATGCATTGACATGGAATATAATCTAAAGAGCTTCCATGTCTTTGGTGCAACATTTATCTGCAGTGTAGCTTTAGCCGACCGTTGTGACCGAGCGGTTCTAGGGGCTTCAGTCTGGAACCGCGATGCTGCAACGGTCGCAGGTTCGAATCCTGCCTCGGGCATGGATGTGTGTGATGTCCTTAGGCTAGTTAGGTTTAAGTAGTTCTAAGTCTAGGGGACTGATGACCTCAGATGTTAAGTCCCATAGTGCTCAGAACCATTTCTGAAGTGTAGCTTTATGTGGAAGTGAAACGGGCTATACAGTGTATAATACTATAAACTTGGGCGATAAACAGTGTGTCACAGTTACTGTGTTCTGCCTACTCGTCTAATATAGGGTGCCTAGAAAGCTGTTTTCTCGGGTAGCTAAACAACAATTCAACCAAATCGTATTAATGAGTTTATTACAATCAGTTGACAATACTTAACTTTGAGCATTCACAAAGATGTGTCGCAAGCAAATGTGAACACGCAAATAATCAATGTTCTTCAGTGCATACAATTTCACTGCAAGCAAAACAACACAGTTCATAAGACACTGCTGTAGTGTTTGTATGACGGCTCGTCTTCCACTCCGGCCGCGGCTAGGCGGCGCGCTGCTTATATTCTCTTCATGTAGATTCCGCTCCTGTCTTGGTGTTGTCCTAGAGAGGGGTTCGTCAGCCTACTTTTGGCTGACGTCGTCTCACAGCCCTCTCTGCTCCTCCGTTCTTGATCGTCGTGCTAGCGTTTGTCGTCACACCGGAGCGACAGTTCCGTAAGGACAGCTTGTGTGAAATTACAAATTACAATGCTATCTCGTGACTAGATGCGACGTTACGATCCTTGAAGCTTCAAAAACAACTGTGTAGAAAGTCAAAGTGCTGCATTGCTGTAGCAGGCATCCTGGCCACGAATGACAGTTGTCAGAAAATAACGGTGGACCAGGAGGGCAATATCAAGCTTTATGATTCTACTAGCGTCTGTGGGCGAGAGTTGGGCCCGAATGCCAAGAGGCAGGTTCCTGGTTGCTCCTCCATGACGACACCCCATCCCTCAGAGCTAAGATTGTGCGCAAGTTTTTGGCCAGCAAATGGATCATCTTTCTGGATCACCCACCGTATGCGACGTATCTGTTCAAACTGAAATTGGCAATGAAAGGAGACCGTTATAATTAAGGACATCCAAGAAAATTTTATCGCAGTACTAAGTGCAACTCCAAAAAGACTACAGTGTCTGTTTTGAAACACTTTAAAACGGTGTAAGCTGTGTTTTGATTCAGGGATGCAATGAATTTGTGAACATAATCCATGACTTTTATTTTTCATAGCCACAGTCCTAACAGAAAAGGGACACACTGTGAATGGAGATGATCAACTCTAACCGAAACTACTAATCGAGTAAAGCGTTTGCGATCAACAACTGAATCGAATACAAATAGCTGAGCAGGTTATCTGAAAGAAATCTACCGGCTCCAGCATGTGTAGGCAACATTAATGGTGGGTGTGGTGAGATGCTTATGACTGACATTAAGCATCGTTTGGGTAGAGATAAAGTCATCGCCTCAATCGGCACCGCGCGGACTCATTAATCTAATGGCCAATTTGAATCTTATCTTCTTGAGTTTTTTTCTGAGTTTTTCCGTCAACTATTTTATTGTTTCCTCCAACAAAAGTATACTATCCCGATCTGGAGATATCACTTTTCGCGGGACGTATTTCAAAGGTTCAACCCCAACTGTTCTTCATCACTAAAATTTATTACACTCAAGACTCGAGTAATTACTTCTGTGACTGTACGGGTCATACTTGATGGCCATTTTCACTAGCCATTTATACGAAATTAAGGGCAATTAAAAGTGCTTGGGTAGCTCAGTTGGTTGCCGGCACGGTAACTCAGCGTGTTCGGTCAGAACGTTAGCTGCCCTCTGTAATAACAAGAACTGAGTTAATGTATCAACGACGAACAGAAACGGGTGTCTTGCGACGTCCGCCCCGAGCAGATACAACGAACAAACACGAACAAATTGAGATTAATATTTTAAAAAAAGGAAAGAAAAGAAAGCACTTGCCCGCGAAAGGCAAAGGTCCCGAGTTCGAGTCTCGGTCCGGCACAAAGTTTTAATCTGCCATGAAGTTTCATATCAGCGCACATTCCACTGCAGAGTGAAAATCTCATTCTGGAATTTTTATTTGTTTATTTATCTGCTATTTTCTTTTCGTCTGTTATCTACGAGGTCTGGTCAAAAACTTACGGAAATTATGTCCACAAAATTTTTGTACGCTTACCTTTTACTAATTGTACATGGTCTCCTTCGAAATACTCTCCCTCACAATTGATAGTACCGCTACCAACGTCGTTTCCACTTCCAGAAGCTGTCTTAGTACGCCTCTTGCTGGGTCGTACGAAGTGCGGTCTGCGAATTTTCTTTTATCTCGTCGATCGTTGCAAATCTTCGTCTTTCAAAGGAGCTTTCAACTTTGGAAATAAAAAAAAAATAAAAAAAAGTCGGCAGGGGCCACGTCTGGAGATTACGGAGGATAAGGCAGCACAGTGATTTCATTTTTTGTGCAATAGTCACGCACTAACAGGGATGAATGTGCGAGAGCGTTATCGTGATGTAAAACTGTCTCACCACATTTCAGGCCGTTTTCTTCTCACGTTTTCTCGCAGGTGTCCCATCATGTCCCCAAAGTAGATTGTCCCAGTGGCACGAATTTATGATGAACTAATCCTTCAAAGTCAAAGAAAGCTATGAGTATGGCTTTGACATTAGACGTGATCTGACGAACTGTTATTGGTCTTCGAGAAACTTTCCCGAACCACTGTGAAAACTGAACCCTGCTCTCAACATCATAATCATAGACCCACGTCTCATCACCAGTTATGTTTCTCGTTAGGGACATCGCTCGATTCAAAGGCTCTTCACAGATTGCGAGACGAAAGTCTTTCTGGTGTTGACTCAAGAGCCGTGGGACGAACTATGCGCCAACACGATGCGTTCCAAGATGCTGTGTCAGGACTTGATGACATGGTCCTAGTGAAATATTACATTTGTTTGCAATCTCTTGGACAGTAAGCCCTCGACTGGCACTCACAATTTCGTTGACATTTCTGACATGCGCATCGTAGGTAGACGTCGAAGGGCTTTCTGGACGAGGGTCATCTTTAACTTCCGTCCAGCCCTTTTCAAACCGTGTGAATCATTCGTAACACCAAATGGGCTTAAGCACTCATCACCTTAGGCTTCCTGTAACATTTGTGTGTGTCTTTAAAGGTATCCTTGAGTTTCACACAAAATTTAACGCAGTTACGTTGCTCCTCTAACACTGCCACCTCGAAATTCGTAAACTGTGCAACGCTCTACTCGATAAAGCACTGAACAATAGTTATACAACAATGAAATTTTCGGCAGGGAACAAAGGCGTGTGCAGGAATGACAACAGCATTTCACTTCAGCAGACAATTGACGCGAAATTTTTAAAATGCCGAAATTTTTGACCAGGCCTCAAATAGAGAAAGAAATGGTTCAAATGGCTTTGAGCACTATGGGACTCAACTGCTGAGGTCATAAGTCCCCTAGAACTTAGAACTGCTTAAACCTGACTAACCTAAGGACATCACACACATCCATACCCGAGGCAGGATTCGAACCTGCGACCGTCGCGGTCGCGCGGTTCCGGACTGTAACGCCTAGATCCGCTCGGCCACTCCGGCCGGCTCAAATACAGAGATCAAATGTTGCACATGAATTGGCATCTGTATAGCATATGATGTTTTAACACAATTCCATGTGTGTTAGTAATAAACATTATGCTGTTTAAGGGGGAGGGTAGGGGAGGAATGTGCGTAGAATGCCTACATAAAAAGAAAAAAATTAATAACAACTTAAAAATTAGTCTACATACGTACTACGGTTTTGCCATCTGGAGCGCAGATATCTATTCATCTGGAATCAGAAAATAGAAAGTGTACGCTACTACTCTGTTAAACAATGCAACATTGATAGATCACACTTTTTGTGATTTGTAATTCTGAACTGCTACTATACATCACTACATCACACAGCACTATACTACACTATTGTACTCGGTATCAGAACCAAGTTGGGTTTCTCATTTATCTGGATGGTTAGCCCCAGGCGCGCTGAGGCACAACTAAGCATGCAAAGGGGCTGTGCTATTGTGCATCCCCAGGTGTACAGATTAGGAGATGGCTGTCAAGGTCTCGGGAAATCCTTCCTGGTTTTCCTCGAAAGTCGTCTCCTTACTGCTTCTACAACATTGTTGTGGGTGGACGTTCGGCCGTGGCGCGTCTCGTTATCATGATGTATGGCCTCTTCTTGGTTGTCTGTCAGCCAAGTAGTGTTGCATTTGATAAGTTGATATCTTAGCTGTTAGCAAGCTCAGCTTATGCCACAGTTCCTCCTTGTTGCATGTCCTAATGCGTTATTATTCTGGTCTGTAGCATCTTATCTAATGGCACATTCCTTGACGATGTGGTCTGGGTTGCCGATTGCTCCACATACACAAGTGTCTGTGGTGCGCTGTCGTATTTTTAGTGAATGGTTGGAATATCGACAGGTAACGAAGTATGTCATTCTTGTTCTTTGGCAAACTGCCTATTGGCTTCTGTCTCGGGTTCTTCGGCCGACGTTCATCTAATGATTTTTCTGACGTTTCGCCAGCACGAGTGGCTGGCATTGTCAAAGCTTCACCCTCCATTGCCGGTGGTGAACTGGAGCCAAGCTCGCGGGCGCAGACCAACGTCCGAGGGCTTCTCCGCTGTCATTTCCGGTGCGGTTCTCCTCTTGCTACCTGCGACGGTCGTTCGCTGCAGTACGGGAAGCCAGGATCCGTTTACCTTAAGGCTTTCCTCTTTCTTGTTGAAACTGTTCGCGTGTTTTTGTATTTCTACAGCTTCTCTGAACAAGCGCGTGTGATAGTGCTTCTCTATAGCCAGAACTTCCGTGTCGGCGAATTTTATTACGTGGTCGGTCTCATTCAGTGCGTGCTCTGCCACGGCCGATTTCTCCACCTCTCCCAACCTGCAATGTCGCTTATGCTCTTTGATCCTGGTGTTAATGGATCGTCCAGTCATTCCGACATAAACTTTTCCGCATGTACACGGTATACGGTATATACCCGACATTGCAAGTGGGTCTCTTTTCTCCTTCGCCGATCTAAGACACTCTTTTATCTTCCTTGTCGGTTTGAAAATCGTCTTTACGCCATGTTTGCGCAATATACGGCCGATTCTGTCCGTCACTCTGGGAATGTATGGCAGAAAGGCCGTACCCGACATTTCTTTTTCTGGTTCCTTACTTCGCCGAGTGTTTGGCTCTGTTACACTTCTAATATAATTTGAATTTGTGGAGTACCCATTGCTCCTCAGGACAGTTTCCAGGTGTTGCGGCTCACATATTCGTCCTGCTCTCGTTACGAGCGTACTAATCATGCCTCTTTCCTGGCTCGTGTGGTGGTTTGACAGTTTGTGCAGGTATCGGTCCGTGTGAGTCGGTTTTCGATACACTCTGTGTCCCAGGTTTTCGCCGTCCCTTGTGACCAGCACATCTAGAAATGGCAGTTTCTTGTCCTTTTCTACTTCCATGGTAAATGTTATGTTAGCATGGAGGCTCTTCAAGTGTCTTAGGAAGTCACCGAGCTGTTCTTCACCATGGCTCCACACCACGAAAGTATCATCGACGTACCTGTACCACACCTTAGGTTTGCAAGTCGCCGAGTCCAGTGCCTGTGCTTCGAATTGTTCCATGAAGAAGTTGGCCACCACTGGACTGAGAGGACTACCCATGGCGACGCCTTCCAGCTGTTCGTAGAAATCGCCATTCCACGTGAAATAGCTCGTGGTGAGACATGCATGGAAGAGCTTTCTGATGTCTAGCGGGAAAATGGAACCGATGTGCTCCAGAGCGTCACTGAGTGGCACTTTCGTAAATAACGAAACAACATCAAAGCTGACCAGGATGTCGTTTGGTGCAAGTTTCAGTTTCTTCAGCTTCTCAATGAAATGTCCTGAGTCCTTAATGTATGTGTCGATCTTCCCCACGTGTGGCTGGAGCAGAGAGGCCAAGTGTTTTGCCAGTTCATATGTCGTTGATCCATGAGCGCTAACGATCGGTCTCAGTGGAACGTTGTTCTTATGGATCTTGGGTAATCCATACAGCCGAGGTGGTAGGGCTTCTGTGTTGCGCAGGTTTCTCTGTATGTCCGCCGGCAGAGAAGACGCCTTGATTAATCGATTCGTATTCCGTGTGATACGTTGCGTCGGATCTGCGCTTAGTTTTCGGTACGTCGTCGGATCTAATAGGTCTCGGATCTTTTGCTCATAATCTTCCGTCTTCATTACGACGGGCGCATTCCCCTTATCGGCAGGTAGTACCAATATACTCTTGTCGGCGTTGAGATTCTTAATGGCTTGTACCTCTTCTTTCTTCAGGCTGCAAGCTGGTGGTTTTGCTCGGCGCAGTATCCTGGCTGTTTCCGTGCGTATTTCCTCTGCCCTTTCACAAGGAAGGGTACGAATGGCTGCTTCGGTGTTGGCAATGATATCCTCCATAGGTATAGTTCTCGAGATGATAGCGAAATTCCCTCCTTTTTGAAGAACAGACACTTCCTCTTCGGTCAATTGTCGTTCAGTGAGGTTGACCATTGTGTGTGACATGTCGGGAGTCGCCTTGTCGGTCTGCTTCTGGCATCTTTCAAACTTTTTCTTCTGTCGCTCGGTGCAGCGCTCGAGTTCGTTCTGCATGCTCCTGTGAGTGATGCTGTCGATCTTGTCCCAGTCGTCTCGATGCATTCTGCTACTTAGTTGATAGAAAATGTCCAGAAGTTCCTGATCCATTCTTGCCAACTCTCTCCGTGTTGTATGTAATCGCTCACGAAGAAAAGCACGTTCCATTCTGTCGTAGATACGATGTGCTTGGGCGGTGGTGAACAGGCGCTTACATCTCAAGAACTTCGGTGTAGCACATTCATCTCGGCAACGTGACAGAAAGGCGAGAGAGGACATCAGTCGCGCTTTCTTCTTCCGTCGTTGGTCAAGGCGTCGGTGCAATCTGCAAATCTCCTCCCCGTAGAGGCGTAATACAAAATTGTTGAGGCTTTCGTGGCCACTTGTTGACAAACTGCCTATTGGCTTCTGTCTCGGGTTCTTCGGCCGACGTTCATCTAATGATTTTTCTGACGTTTCGTCAGCACGAGTGGCTGGCATTGTCAAAGCTTCACCCTCCATTGCCGGTGGTGAACTGGAGCCGAGCGCAAACATGGCGTAAAGACGATTTTCAAACCGACAAGGAAGATCAAAGAGTGTCTTAGATCGGCGAAGGAGAAAAGAGACCCACTTGCAATGTCGGGAATATACCGTATACCATGCACATGCGGAAAAGTTTATGTCGGAATGACTGGACGATCCATTAACACCAGGATCAAAGAGCATAAGCGACATTGCAGGTTGGGAGAGGTGGAGAAATCGGCCGTGGCAGAGCACGCACTGAATGAGACCGACCACGTAATAAAATTCGCCGACACGGAAGTTCTGGCTGTAGAGAAGCACTATCACACGCGCTTGTTCAGAGAAGCTGTAGAAATACAAAAACACGCGAACAGTTTCAACAAGAAAGAGGAAAGCCTGGCTTCCCGTACTGCAGCGAACGACCGTCGCAGGTAGCAAGAGGAGAACCGCACCGGAAATGACTGCGGAGAAGCCAGGTACATATGGTCTGTGCCCGCGAGCTCGGTTCCAGTTCACCACCGGCAATGGTGGGTGAAGCTTTGACAATGCCAGCCACTCGTGCTGGCGAAACGTCAGAAAAATCATTAGATGAACGTCGGCCGAAGAACCCGAGACAGAAGCCAATAGGCAGTTTGTCAACAAGTGCCTACGAAAGCCTCAACAATTTTGTATTCTTGTTCTTTCTTTCATGATAGGAAGGAACTGGTAGATTCTCCTCCCCTTTTCTGCCCTTTCCCAGATTTTTTGCCATTTTCTGTGAATGTATACCTTTATTTCCTTATTCGATACGGCTCTTGTGCCCAATATCCCATTTATCTTGTCATATTCGCCCTTTTTGAGCCTATATTGTGCGCCTCTGTTTCTTAGTGCTAGGTCTTGAGGTAGCAAGGGGCGCCTTGGTCGGTATTGAGCCATAGGCGCCAGTCAGGCGCAGGAATTCACTACTCTGTGCTCTCTGTAGAAGCTGTGCTGTCCTTACCTTTCTGCCTCTTTGAGCCCAAACTCTCGACCCATATCTCACAATAGCGAGTAAGACAGCGTTGTGGTACGTTCTTATTGCAGTTAGTGGCAGCTGAAAACTTCTTTGTTAAACTGTTATTTTGTTTAGCATTTTAATGCTTCTCTGCCAGGCACTTTCTACATGTGCATGTCCCTCTCCTTCGATTTTAATTCCAAGGTAACTAATACTTTTTTTCTCTTCACAGACTGGTTCTTTAGTCTTATTGTAGGATATCTCGATCTTGATAAAATTCCTTTTAGTAATAATTATATCGTGCGCTGCTATCGTTAGATTGTTTTCTATGCACCAGTTGCTTAGTCTTTCAAGAGTTTCCCTATTGTTTTCCTCTAATTTAGCCCTTGTGGTAGCAGATACTTTAATTAGCAGATCGTCTGCGTACGCGATGCTGCATCTAGTGTTTATTATACTCTGAAGTTGGTTCAGTAATGGCTCCATGCTAACATCCCAGAACTCTGGAACACAAACAGAGCCACGTAGGCAGCCTCACAGTTTTCCTCCCAAGACATTCTAATTGCATTTGCTTGTCTGTACAATACTCTCGTAGACTGTTACAGACACACCTGAAAAAAAATGGCTCTGAGCACTATGGGACTTAACATCGATGGTCATCAGTCTCCTAGAACTTAGAACTACGTAAACCTAACTAACCTAAGGACAGCACACAACACCCAGCCATCACGAGGCAGAGAAAATCCCTGACCCCGCCGGGAATCGAACCCGGGAACCCGGGCGTGGGAAGCGAGAACGCTACCGCACGACCACGAGATGCGGGCAGACACACCTGAGACAGAGCACTGTTTCAGTCTTTTGAACAAGGCAGGGCACCATAAATTATCAAATGCCCCAGCTATATCAGTCATTATGCCTGTAACATACTTGTCGTCCGAGGTTTTCACAATATTCATTGCGTGTTGTACTGCATCGTCAGGGGATTTCCCATTTCTGAAATCTAACTGCCGGATGCTCATGTCTGCTAACTGTCTGTGCTCAGACGGCGGCGCAGAAGCTTTCTCTGCACTACGCCTAGAGCATTTACCAAGGAAATGGGCCCGTAACATTTCGGTTCTCTTGGGGCTTTGTCTTCCCTTTCTTGTAGTATAATGATTCGCGAGATTTTCCAAATTCTGGGCACCTGATGCAGTAAAAGGAATTCGTTTAGTAACACATATATGGCACAATTTAGTCTACTAGCTGATGCAATACATCTTCTGGTATTCTATCAAGCCTTGGTGCTTTCTTCTTCTTTTATTTTATTGCCAGTGTCACGTCCGCCTGGGCATATGGAACCACAACACTGGAATGAAGCCCTGCACTATAATTTCCGAAGTCTCGGAAACAAGTAATATAGAGTCAGACGAACTAGAGGACATAATACAAGAAAATGATTAGGAATTCCGCGTAACTGCAAAAGTATTATTGTCACCACGTGTTCGCGACACAGTTGATATGTCTGTATCATTGTTGTGTCTTTATCTGGCACCACAATCATGGTCATTGAAGATGACCTGATGTTATGATCTGTGTTGTAACTGGCATGTGGGGTAATGCCCCGTTTCTGGAATATGGCTGCCGATGCATAGTATGTGTAGGTCCAACTCCTCTAACACTTTTCCGGATTCTTTCATTGCCATGGCACTCCGTATCGCATTTATCAGGCCGATTTTAATCATTTGTCTCTGTTCTATCGCCGCTGGGATGCGATTTGATCGAAAATGAATATCAAGTATGAGCCATAGAACAAAACAAATATTTTAGTACATTTGGCTGTAATATTCTTCATATGATAAAATGGATATTCACGCTACTATTAGCCAAACGCGACTCATGTGAGCTATGGACCTCGTCACTTCGACTGGAAAGTCGAAAACATTCCATCAATCAGTCTAGCGACAAACACCAGAAACCACTGAACTAACGAATCTTAAACTACTACTACGAACATTATACTGCAAGATAAGGTCGTTGGATCCTCGTTAGTCGATCACGATTTTCCCTTTTCCGCGCAGACGTCGCCTTCCCTTTGCGTTCCCCTCGGAGGAAGTTCAACAGTCTTTGATTGCAAGACCTTTTTTATGTTTTACTCAACTACTAGTTATGATTAGTAGTTATAATTAATGGTTTACTCAGTTAATAGATATGACGTTCTTGATACAATACACTTTGTTTCACTTCCACATAAAGCTACACTCCAGATAAATATTTCCATAAAATGCTTCGAAACATTTCAAATTATTTTCGATACTAATAAATTTCTTTTTTTAAGACAGGAAAGCGAAACCTAAATTTTTTGTATTGAGGTGGTTGCAGATCTTCATCGGCGAGGATCACTTCTCACAGAAGGCTATTGAGTAACAACGGTACAAAAATAAAAATCTGAATACAGGGCTGTGCAGATCATTAGCGTCGTAGCGGCACCTCGGGCAGAACGACTATGCAAAAAGAAATCGTCTCGACCTTAGTTATGGGATCTTGTAGGTAATTCGCGGCAGTTAATTAGAGGAACTTCAGGGAACCTGAAAGAGAATATCTGGGCGAATTTTTTACTTCCAGTTACGGAGAACCGATTCTCAGCCTGATGACCACTGCTTTTTCTCACACAGTGGCGAAGCTTGTTAAACACAAATTATGTGGTCGCGTAAACACCAGAACCGAATCTGTCACCTCATGGCCGCTGCTATGTCCAGACGGGTAATTTGACGTGAAGACGGGAACCTAAATTACCTCTCGTCTCTGTCTTTCTCTCTCTCTGTCTCTCTCTCTCTCTCTCTGTCTCTATCTCTCTCTCTCTCACTCACACACACACACACACACACACACACACACACACACACTCAGTGTGTCAGCTCCATTTGGCGATGAGGTCGATGGCCATGCTGATCGCCGAGCTATACACTCCAGCAGCAGAGCCGACAGGTAACACGCTATGACTGCAACCCATTAGCCTGATTGGCGATAATGTATGACGGGTACGGCGTGCGATGGTCTGTACTCCATGATAAACGTGTAGTGCCGTCTAAGCACCTCGTGTCGAATTATGCGAGCAATACACAGCGCGGCTGTACACGAGGAACGTCATCTATCGTAATGCAGCTGCAGGCGGCAAACTACTTCCACTCCACACACGAACTCGCGTTCGTTTTTTATGCAGTCCAACGATACTGAGTAAAAACAGCGACAGAAAAATCTCATTTCTAGCAGTGGCGAGTCTGCAGTAAAGTGAGTTCTAAATTATTCTAAAGTCCGTACATTCTGTTGAAAGGCAATATTTCCCAGAAATCAGAGTTGGAGAGTAAGTGCAGTGGACAGTTTTTGAAACCTACGGGTGAGCAATAATGAGGTGAGGTAGTTATGTAAGTGTTTGATACGATTCTGGCAACTGAGTAGCATCTGCCGGGTTCCAATCCGCCGTTTTTAAATTTTTATTACCTCGAGATCGAAATTATAGCAATATCGCATGGAATATCGACTTTTGTAATGCTGTACTACAAAAATTTCCGATTCTAGCGACGTGGCACTATCTCAACACGATGGTACTGACATCTGTGATAATACAGGGTGACACATTGGAGACGGACGGTTTTGAACTGTGTAGTACTGAGGCCGAGATGGTGGGAGGTGTCGTGGTGATCCACACAAGACGCCATTTCATTTACTCAGTCACTATGGAGCAGTGGGACTTACAACGTCGAGTGTTTGTCTATGACAGTTTCGTGAAAAGTGGTGAGTCTATTATTGCTATGCAGCGATTGTTTCGTGCGCGGTTTAATGGCGGTCGACATGGAGCTGTTCCGAGCCGTAACACAATCCTCAGATGGGTGGAAAACTTCAGATCAACTGGAAACATACTGGATAAGAGGCATCCTGGCCCGAGACGCAGAGTAACGACACTAGAAAAAGTTGAAAGGGTAAGGAAAGCGGCAGTCAGAAGCCCAGGACGGTCAGCTAGACGTCATGCTAGGGAGTTACGAATCAATAGTGAATCGGTTAGACGAATTTTAGATAAAGAATTAAAATTCCATCCCTACAAAATGCTCATTGTCCAGCAACTTAAGGAAACTGATTTTACTGTACGAGAAGACTTCGCTTACAGAATGCAAGTGATTTTTGGATCGAATGAAAATGAAATTTTATTGATGAGCGATGAATCTCATTTTCATTTAAATGGGACCGTGAATAAGCCAAACCTACGTTAATGGGCTCCAGAGCATCCACACCTTATCCACCAGCGTCCTCTACACTCAGAAAAAGTAACAGTCTGGTGTGCTCTTGGCTCTGTTGGCATTACTGGACCTTATTTTTTTCAAGAGCACGAGGCCACAGTTGCTGATAATTCGGTTCGTTACATTCGAATGCTTGAAACATTCTTGAAACCAGAACTAAGAACACGACGAATCCCTTTTAAACGCGTTTGGTTCCAGCAGGATGGGGCAACACCGCACAACGCAAACACTTCAATGACAATTCTTAGACGCATGTTTCCTGGCCGGATTATCTCACGTTTTGGCAATGTTCCTTGGCCTCCCAGGTCTCCCGACTTGTCAGTATGTGACTTTTTTCTGTAGGGGTACGTTAAAAACTGCATCTGTAACCACAAACCACGAAATATGGACTAGTTGAAGAATGCAATAATTCAAGAAAATGCTGCCATCCCTGCAGAGATTTTAGTCCGTGTGACGGAGGATTTTGAGAATATACTTGAGTCCTGAATTCGAAATGATGGACATCACCTTGACGACATTATTTTTCACAGATAACTTTGTTAACTAAAATGATAAATAAAGAGCTTTGATTATGTGGAAATAAACATGCATTAATTTTACAGTAGGCTGAGTATTATTTCATTAAAAACCGTCCGTCTCCCATGTGTCACCCTGTACCTAGTAACCAACACTCAGGATGGGGAATACTATTTTTAGTACTTTATACACTGAACAGCCGAAGAAACTGGTACACCTTCCTAATATCGTGTGGGGCCCCCGCGAGCACGCAGAAGTGCCCCAACATGACGTGACATGGACTCAACTAATGTCTGGAGAAGTGCTGGAGAGAATTGACACCTCGAATCCTGCAGGGCTGTCCATAAATCCGTAAGAGTACGAAGGAGCGGAGATCTCTTCTGAACAGCACGTTGCGAGGCATCCCAGATATGCTCAATACTATTCATGTCTGGCGAGTTTGGTGGCCAGCGTAAGTGTTTAAACTCAGAGGAGTGTTTCTGGAGCCACTCTGTAGCAATTCTGGACGTGTGGAGTGTCGCATTGTCCTATTGGAATTTCCCAAGTCCGTCGGAATGCACAATGGACATGAATGGATGCATGTGATCAGGCAGGATGCTTACGTACGTGTCACCTGTCAGAGTCGTACCTAGATGTATCAGGGGTCACACATCACTCCAACTGCACACACCCCACACCGTTACAGAGCCTCCACCAGTTGAACAGTTCCCTGACATGCAGCGTCCATGGATTCATGAGGTTGTCCTCATACCCGTACAAGTCCACCACTCGATTCAGTTTGAAACGAGACTCGTCCGCCAGCCAACATGTTTCCAGTCATCAACAGTCCAATGTCGGAGTTGACGGGCCAAGATGAGGTGCAAAGTTTTATCTCATGCAGATGGCGCAGCATTGAAATCTGCAGCAATTTGCGGAAGGGTTGCACTTCTGTTACGTTGAACGATTCTCTTCAGTCGTTGTTGGTTCCGTTCTTGCAGGGTCTTTTTCCTGCCGCAGCGATGCGGAGATTTTATGTTTTACCGGATTTCTGATATTCACGGCACACTCGTGAAATGATCGTAAGGGAAAATCCCCACTTCGTTGCTATCTCAGAGATGCTATGTCCCATGCCTTGTGTGCCGACTATAGCACCACGTCCAAACTCACTTAAATCTCGATAACCTGCCATTGTAGCAGCAGTAACCGATCTAATAACTGCGCCAGTCACTTATTGTCTTATATAGGCGTTGCCCACCGCAGCACCGTATCCTGTCTGTTAACATATCTCTGTATTTGAATACGCATGCCTACACCAGTTTCTTTGGCGCTCTAGTGTAAATTATTAATGTGGTGCTACAGAAGAAATCTGAAGATGAAATGGGTGGATAACGTAACTAATGATGAGATAGGTGAGTAGAATTGGGAAGGAAAGAAATTTGTGAAACGACTTGACTAAAAGAAGGGATCAGTTGAAAGGATACATTCTGAGACATGAAGGCATCAGCAATTTAGTACTGGAGGGAAGTGTGTGTTGGCGGGGGGGAGGGGGGGGGGGAGGTCAAAATCGTAGAGGCAGGCGAAGAGATGGATACAATAACGAGGATGTAGGTTACAGTAGTTACTCGGAGATGAAGAAGTTTGCACAGGATAGAGTAGCGTGGAGAGCGTAATCAAACCAGTCTTCAGACTGAAGACCACAACAACAATAACATAAATTATTACATGCCTTAAGTACTGAAACGCCGCAAATGACATTGTGAAATAAATATAGATCAGGGGATCCATGCGAAACTTTTGCACTATTGTTTTAAATAATGGCAGTATTTGCAATAAGTGTAATCGCTGGGATAAGGGTAGATGTGAAAATGAAAACATATTTAAAAATGAACCGAAAGACATGAAATAATAATTATGAATTTATGATACACTCCTTGTACGAGGGTTGGAACTTAAACAGTGGCAACTATTTATTCACAACCGATACAAAAGAGTTAGATGTTTGCACCTGCTACTGTCCTTCAAAGGAGTCAGCAGCGTTGTGTAGAACCCGTTGCCAGCGATGTGGAAGGCGTAGTACACCGTTAGCAGAGCCTGTTCTGTTGATGGTGCGAATGGAGCGGTCTAAAGTTATGGTGATTATCATCTACGACTGTGATGGTGTTATCCTAACGCATTACGTTCCCCCAGGCAGACGGTCAGTGCAGAGTATTACTGCTCGCTTGTGGAGCATCACCCGCGACCAGCTTTGCGAAAGAAGCGGCGACACTTTCTGTGCTACCGACCCATCATTTTGCACAATTCGCGGGCGCATACAGCGCAAGCTGTGGCTGCTCTGTTGGGTCGATGTGACTGGAAAGTACCGTACCATCCACCATACTCCCCGAACTTAGGTCCTTGTGACTCTGATTTGATTGCGAAGATGAAGGAACCACTTCGTGGCATTCGCTTCAGAACTGTTCCAGAGATTCGACAGGCAGTAGACCGCTCCATCGAACCATCAACAGAACAGGCTCTGCTAACGGTATACTACGCCTTCCACATCGCTGGCAACGGGTTCTACACAACGCTGGTGACTACTTTGAAGGACAGTAACAGGTGCAAACAACTTTGAAGGACAGTAACAGGTGCAAACATGTAACTCTTTTTTATCGGTTGTGAATAAACGATTGCCACAATTTAAGTTCCAACCCCCGTATAAATATTTCCATGCATATTACTTGTAATTTCTAACTTTTTACCGTAATATTTACATTTACCTGGTATTAAGTTTAGTGATAAATACAGATAAATAATACAAAGAAGTAAATAAATGCGAAATGTATAGGCCAGAATGTAGAGTTTGCTTCTTAACTGGAAAATCGCTAAAGCGACAATAACTTCTAACTACATTTTGTGATTTTAATTGCACTTCGTACTTTATGCAAGCACATTGGACCGAGGTAACAATAGGTAAATCACAATTCAAGGTGACGGTGACAAATACGATTGTTTTGTTCGGGAAGTTTACTCGTTTATACAAGTCTCTTAATGGACTATTACAGAGGTCTCGGTTACTACCTATGACAAAGCTGTACACTGCGATGGTCGTCAGAATGGAAATGGGGCTGTAAATGCTTCTGCTCTCTGGCCGTTTTCGTCTAACTCTGGGATAATCTCCTACCATTTATACCGCCAGACACCTGTTAAAGTGCATAAATGAAATACTATAGATGCTACTTACCGACAAGTGCAAATATTAACCAGTGTACAGTCTAGGAGGCTGAAGTCAAATGATGAATCGAATGCGTGTGTTAAACTTCTTAAAACTCACAAGCTTTTATTCATGACCAAATACAGTGCGCTGGTAACATCTTCCAAATAGTTACATGTCATTTTAATTATTGCTCGAGCCCCAATAGTGATACTGAACACGCCCTAAATTTTAATAAAAGTCCCTACTGCGTTCCACACCTAAAATATTCTACGCCCAGATTCTTCACGAAAAATTCCATCTTCCGTTTGTGTGCACATGCGAAATTCGGCTAAATTCAACACTTCTGGATCCGCAAAAGCTATCACCAAAGTTTCGCATCGAGTAACGTAAGTCCGGCGTCGGCAAAAGTGCGCAGAACACTGTCCAGGAGATTTGTGTCGGCTCCGCTTAAGATACCCTCGATCAGATATTCCCCAAGCTATGTCACGTAACTGCTTTCCATTGACCACCACTTCTTTAAATAACTTTTTGCATAGAAAAGCAATCTTAATTCTGTTTGCACCCTTATATGCGTGCTCAAAATCACATCTAAAACATATTTCACACAAATGTGTAGCTGCAGTAGTTTGCCCACAATTAATGTTTCAGTGTTTTGCAGTTATCTATTCAGAGTGCAAAAATAGTTTTTGTCCAGTTTTGCCACTAAATAACGTTACAGTACTTTATACGGCACCGCTTTCCATGTGTATTTGAAGTGCTCTTTCTGATGCACTGACCAGAATTTACGTATATACAAAGGTTAAACAAGTATTGGCAAATTATGCAAAAATTATTAATAAACAAGACAACATGTCATAATAATTACGATTATCACAAATAAGCATTCTGATTGTGTATAACGACACCCGCTATCCTACACTGCCTTGCTGTTCGCTTGTTTGTCTTCTATTATTTGTTTTAATTAATTAGTAGCAACAAATAAAACTGGTGTTACATCAGTGAAATATTAATGCTGCAAATTATACAGGTACGTCAGTCACTGCGTTTCCACAAAGTTTTGTCGTCATTTTATGAACTTGTGCAAAATTTTTATTATTCCTGGTTTCTTCTCTGTTAGCCAGATCAGTAAAATACATCAGAACATTCAACACGACAATTTTTGATTTTTTTTTTCAAAGGTCACTTCGCCCTCTCCGCAATCTTGCCTTTGGCATGGATGTGTGTGATATCCTTAGGTTAGTTAGGTTTAAGTAGTTCTAAGTTCTAGGCGACTGATGACCTCAGAAGTTAAGTCACACAGTGCTCACAGCCATTTGAACCATTTTCGTAACCGAAGGGCGGAAGGAGTTATCATGGAATTAAGTGACCTGACTTGATGATGGATCAACACGAACTGTCAAACGAGTCTGCAAGGAATGTTGTACCAGCTACGTAACGCAGCTTAACAACTTCGTGTTTTTCTTCTTGGCTTCTAAGGGACTCGAAGCTCCCGTGCCGATCTCACGTGTTGTCTCCAAATGCTTCTGTCTTCTGCTACTTCTTGCCAATTATTATCGCCCATTCTGTTACACATTGTTTTAATTTCATTTGGCAATGTACGCCTGTGTCCGTCGCTTCGTTACATACCAAGTGACTTCCCCAAGAATATTCTTGAAGTAATATGATCCTGTTTCATTCTCAACAGACGGCCTGGAATTTTGTTATGCTCATTATTGTTGGTAGTTATGATAACATGTGGATATCTTCTGTTCCAGTTTTGCAATTCATTATCATATTATAGACCAAAGGTTTTCCTATTAACTGTTTTCTAAATATTTGCAATTTTTGTTCTTCCTTTTTAGTTAACGTTTCTATTCTTTGGGTTAGGGCTGGTGTGATTAATAGCGTCGTTTTGGTTTTCCTTGTCAGTATCTGAGATCCTAGAAGTCTACTTGTCTCTGATTTTCTACTTCCAACACTACGCCTAAAGTTTGAGCTGTTCAAAGCGTTCCAGTTTATGTTTGCCAATTATTGGATGCGATGGTTGTCTTGTTTATCTATATTTCTTTGAACTATCATGTATTTTGTTGTCTGATCGCTTACCTTCAGGTCAAGCTTGGCTGCTTCTTCTACGGCTCCGCAAATAACTGTCTAATCTCTTTTTCGCTTTTCCTAATGAGCGTAATCTGCGTACGCTAAAACCATAACTTTATTTATTTGGAGGACGCCAGCAGGTGCTACAGCGTGATGCACATAAACCTGAACTACTGTAATGATTTGGTCCCAGCGGAGGTTCGAGTCCTCCCTCGGGCACGTGTGTGTGTGTTTGTCCTTAGGATAATTTAGGTTAAGTAGTGTGTAAGCTTAGGGACTGATGACCTTAGCAGTTAAGTCCCATAAGATTTCACACACATCTGAATATTTTGAACTCTAATGAATCATAACATCTGAAACAATAATGGGACACATTTGCATTTCTGGAAGAAGATAATACACAATTGGAAGACTACATAAATACATACAAACATACACTCTTCAGCCAGATCATGACCGCCGACTTACTGTCGAAATAAACCCGTCTCGGCGATAGCAGCGTCACCTGGCGAGGAATGTCTGCTAGTCAGACAAACGTACGGTGCATGTAGCGTCATTGACTGTGCTGTCCGTGTTTAGAATGGGGAAGGCGCGCGGTCTATCTGAGTTTGACTGAGGGCACCTTGTGGTGGCTCGGAGGCTCGGCACGAGCATTTCGGAAACTGCACAACTTGTCAAGTCCTCGAAGAGTGCTGTGGTGAGTGTCTTCAACACATGGCGAAACCAAGGTGAAACCATGTTCAGGAGTCGTGGGGTTGGACGGCCACCCCTCATTACAGTTGTTGGACGTTGTAGGCTGGTCAGACTGGTAAAACAGGACAGGCGGCGAACTGTGGCGGAACTAATATCAGATTTTGATGCTGGGCAGGGTTCAAGTGTTTCTGAACACAAAGTGCACCGAATACTCCCTAACGATTAGCCTCTGCAGCCAACGACCGAAGCATGTGCCAAATCGACCCCGAACATTGGCGACGCCGCAGTTAATTGCATGGCCTGATGAATCACGATATCTTCTTGATCATGCCGATGGGAGGGCGCGAATCCGTCGTCTTCCAGTGGAACAGAGCCTAGACACATGCGCTGTGGGATGGAGACAAGCTGGCGGCGACTCCATTATGCTCTGGGGAACAATCGCGTGCGCATCCATGGCTCCAGTGGAGCTCGCAAAAGGCACCATGGGGGCAAAGGAGTACCTACACTGGTTGCAAACCACGTACACCTCTTCATGACGATCATGTTTCCCGATGACAGTGGCATTTTCCAACAAGATAATGCACTATGTTATAATGCCAGGAAGTGTGATGTAGTGGTTTGAGGAACACGGTAGTGAGTTACAATTGATGTGCTGCCACCCCCCCTCCCACCCCCGACCCCACTCCCCAGACTCGAACCCGATCAAACACATCTCGGATGTGATTGAACGCAGCGCCAAAGCTCATCACCTCCCTCCCCGAAATTTGCGTGAATTAAGTGACGTGTGTATGAGGATGTGGTGCCAGCTCCCTCCAGCGACCTACCAAGGACTCACTGCTTTATGCCACAACGCGTCTCCACTGTTATCCATGCCATAGGTAGACTCGCCAGTTATTAGGTAGGTGGTCATAATGTTCTGGCTGATCAGTGCGCATATATACAAAAGTCTTCACAGGAAGTGCTGGAAGGGCCCTCCACCAGCATCGATGCACAGCTGTACTCGTTTCATCATATTCCATAACATTTTGTGAAGTGTATCCTCACCAAAGTTGCTTATTTTGTTGCCTCATAGAGGTCTGCAGTTGTCCTTTGGCCTATTCTTGTACACTCGGCTTTTAGGGTATCGCGCAAGGAAAAATCGGGAGAGGGAGGGGCGGTGATCAGGAGCGCTACATATTTTTTGAGATTAGTCGGTCACCAAAGAAATTGGTTACAAGGTGCATGTAAGTATTAGACGTGTGGTACGATGCTCCATCTTGTTGGAAACACCGTTCTGTAACTTCGTGGTCATCCAGCTCCTCCAGAGATGTACTGAATATGCTCGTGCAAACTGTCGTGTCTACGGTTCTATCAAAGAAAATGTGGCCAATAATTCTAGGAGCTGACATCGCACACCACACTCCAACCTTTTCATCATGCATTTCGTGAATTATGTGGGGTTTTACATCAGCCCGCTATCTGCTGTTTTGTGTGTTGATGAAATCTTAAAGATGGAACCATGCCTCATTTGCAAACAAAGTTGTGGTGACCACGTCTGGACGTTGAATAAGAAACCTCTGAAATCATCGACAGTTACGCATTCTTTTCTCACGATCTGTTTCTTGCAGTGCTTGCATCATGTGCACTCCATGTGGTCGCAATGTCAACTTCTTCGCACCTCTCTCAAACGTGCCACATGAAATGCCTGTCTCCTGACTCAGTCCACGCAAGTATTTCCACGCAGAGTTCCCCAAGCGTCTTCGAACATTACCTGATGACGTCTATTAGTAACCTCTGCGCTCATTGATGGTGTACGTTTACCGCTGTCACTGTTTAGTGCACCAGTTTCCTCCATCTTCCATACAGTCGATAAAATTGTTGCCTATGTCGAAACACAGCACACATTGAATTCTCTCCGGGAATGCCCGATGTATTGTAACCAAAGAGACTGTCTTTCAATATGTTTTCACAATAAAAACCCGCTCTCGATGTTGTAATGCATGTTTTTGCCAACTAAAGACTACGAACGAATAGCTAATTTGCTAGTTATTACCACGCGGCTCGAACTTGACATTCAAGTCTGGTATGATTTTTTTTTTTTTAGTAATTTAATTGAAAGCTTTGTTGCTTTGGTAAAAATAAAATTGGTTCTTTTTGTCGTGACAGAATAAATTACTATTAATCACACCAGATTTGTCGGAGAACAGCAGCAACATGTGTAATTGATCCAGCTTTAAGAAATTCTGTTACCTTTTAGCGGAAAATTCGTGCGGTACTCTCCGACGTTAGAAAAGTCGTGGTGTTCCGTTCGGAGCAGGAGGCGGCTGTCTTTTCTCATTCGCGATATCGAAAATTACTAAAAAAAAAATGAACAGAAATTTTTTTCGGAGAAAGATCGCACGGAGAAAACAGACGGAAGTTACATGAAAGAAACCTAAGGGACCAACTAATTGGATTTGTACGAACATATAAACGGAACTGAAAGAACTTGGAATAAATACTATAACGATGTCATCACGACAGCCTCCTGTTCCGACAGAACACACGCTGGATCATAAGCTGCATAAATCTTTTAAACAGGAAAGATTATTACAAGTATAATTAATGAAAATAAGGTTGAGAGATTTTCTTTGAAATTAAATAAACTTCAAGGCTTCAAGTAGTATATTATGAAACGGAAACTTACATTAACATGGCCACCCATTGTGGCGGTGGAACGAATTTTCATGATAAACATTCTCGCTTGTTTGTGGCTACATATATTTTTAATCACTTAAACTCTTAAATTTACAATAAAATTATATCAGTAAGGAGCGCAATACTTTTGCGTCCGACTCGCAACACATTCACAGAACAGCTAGAGAGCGGCGCGGCTCCCTGCAGAAGTAAAAATTGGCAATTCTTATTTTGAAACACAGGTGCATCGTTTTTTTTTTTTTCTTTACTGATCGATAGCAGCGTATAACAGTTTATAGCTATCGTAATATTCTGCGCTTTTCAGGAGCGCGGCAAAGATATCTGGTTATAACATACTGACGCGTATACAGAAAAAGAAACTTTTACATGTTAAAAATCGCAGTGATAAAGGCTGTAATGTCACAACAGACTATACAGACCGCAATCGACGAGGCTGCGAACCAACAACACGACCCGAGTAAGAGCGGCATTGTACCGAACAAAGAAACTCATATCCAGAAACAACAATCAACTTGGTAACAACGGGCAGTTCCTTTGATTCTCCCAGAGCAACTGAGATCGTTAAAACCACTTTCTCGTTTCTATGAAAAACGACCGGGAAATTATGACCGATTCAAGTAGTTCAGGTTTATATAGATCGCCTTGTAGTTTACGTTTCGCAGTCCGCTTGCTCAGCCGGGTGGCAACGTGCTCGCCTCCCATGCAAGCGCGTCCATGTTCGATTCCCGACCGGGTTGGAGATTTTCTCCACTCGGGGACTGGGTGTTGTGTTGTCCTCATCATCATTTCATCCTGAACACCGGCGCGCAAGTCGCCCAATGTGGCATCGACTGAAATAAGACTTGCACTTGGCGGCCGAACTTCCCCGGATGGGGCCAACGATGCCATACGCTTATTGCCATTTTTTCCTTTCGCAACAGCGGTTGTAAAACTATTCTAATCGGCAATGACTGGAGGTGAATGTTAAGCCTTGTCAGTGACAATCGGTTTCACAGCTGACAGCAGTTGCTTCTACCAGTGATTGCACGTCCATCTCAACCAGTTTCCGAGCGAGCATTGCGAAAGGAAGTGCATGCAGGTGACATTTGGAGTCAGATACCTTAAAAACAGCACTGCTCACGGAAGCACAAAAAAGCTGCACGTCTACAATTTGCTAACACCGACAATGGACGCAGCTGAATGGAGGCGTGTTGTGTGATTGTGCGATTCGCCTCTCAGCCTCTTTTCAAATGATACAAGGATCGAGCACATCGATGATCCTATGATGCGTTGGACCAGTATTGTGTCGTGCCCGTAGCTGAGGCTGGAGCTGGTTCCACGATTCGTTGGGGGATCTTTGTATCACGACCTAGACCCGTCCATAGAGTTTATCGTGGGCATTCTCGGTTACCAAGTATTTCCCATTCCTCTACATTCCCATTGTATGTAAGCTGCAAACACTCCCATCTTCCAAGATGACAACTTCCTTCTGCATAATGCTGGATGCCTATGTGGTGTCACCGCCAGACACCACACTTGCTAGGTGGTAGCTTTAAATCGGCCGCGGTCCATTAGTACATGTCGGACCCGCGTGTCGCCACTGCGTGATCGCAGACCGAGCGCCACCACAAGGCAGGTCTCGAGAGACGGACTAGCACTCGCCCCAGTTGTACGGACGACTTTGCTAGCGACTACACGGACGAAGCATTGCTCATTAGCCGAGCCAATAGTTAGAATAGCCTTCAGCTAAGTCAATGGCTACGACCTAGCGAGGCGCCATTAGTAACATTGCATGTATCTATGGAGTCTCACTTATATCGTCAATAGCGATGTACCAAGGATGGAATAAAGTTAAGTATTCCAGAAGCTACGTACTTTTCTTTATAACATTCATTACGTATCCTGTTACAGACCTATAACTTGCCTGCTAAACGCGTGCCTTTCGGCTACTTCCGTGGCGTGGCTGTCTTGCTACGCCACAACAGCCTATGTTCCTGGTCTGACGAACGCTGAGGCACCCAATCCGGCATCTCGGGGTATCTAGACCACAGGGTGAAACGTCAGCTGCCCTAGTCGCACTACTGGACAAAAAAGCATAAGCACACTCAATCTTGTCCACAAACCCAGAGAAATACACATAAATTATTTGCGTTACCTTAGCAATAAATTACCAACAAATAACAGTTTCAATAGTTAACAAAATTTTGAAATTACAGTGTCGTTAGCACACAACGAACGTCGCAGTCTCCAAACAAATAGCCACTATGGCCTTTTAGACCACTGCCGTCAAGGAATACATGAATACATGTCGGGTGCAGGCAAAATCTAAAACACACCAATGTTTAAAAAGAATTACAAAACGTACACTAGCAAATAATAATTAAAAATAATTAAAATGAAAGCTGCTTGACACTTATGTAGCCAAACTTGGGTGAAAATCAAATTAAATTAGGTGAATTTAAGAACGAGTAATAAAACTTAAATAAGCCAAGAAGGTTATGCCCAGGAGTGTCAAACAAAATTTTTAACGAAAAAAACATTTTACTTTAAGTAGAATTTTCACGCATGTAATGTATGTAAACTCAATTTCGGCTCAATACAATTAGCTGAAGGAAACCACAAGGCATTACGAGCTAGCTGTAATCTTTCGTAACTCGCTCCAGGCATAATAACAATTTAAATTGAAAATGAACTGTAGAAAATTTAACGGCACTTAAATAAGTGGGCAAACACATAGGAATATTTAAAATGTTTTTCTCAACAAACACGTAATGAATTTTCAACAGTTTGGCCTCTATCCTTAAATCAACAAATTCTTAACCAACAAAAATCTTAGTGCCAGTCAAATTCAGAAACTTCAAAGCTCAGACACACACCCGCACCAATGAGCTCTTGTCCTAATGCCAGTGGAAACCTATTTGTATGAGAACATGGCGCTCACCGTGCACTGACATGTTACTTTATTCTCCATCAGCGAACATATTTCGGGAAGCATCCACAGTAGGCGACTAACGTGGGGAGTGGCTGACAACTTCGTCCGCACTTTCTGTTCGCCGACGTGCAGCACATCTGTCAATAGGCTGCATCTGGCAACCACCCACTGCGGTTACTACGGATACTCCACTGCAAGGTGCACTACCTCGGCCAGGGAACCACACCATGCATCCAACAGCCAGAGCGCCACCGCACAACTCCCACAGGATATACCATTAACTGACAACAGACTCGCCGGTGCAAACTGCTCGTCCAGCAACGCATAGAGCACTGCTGGCTGACGGACGCAAGAGTCTCTTCAGCCGGGCCGTGCGTGCTCCTTTGTTTCGCAGAGTAGACTCTATCGCCTCGCAGCGAGGAGCCAAGGAAGCGCGGCTTCGAGTGCGGCCTGAGATCTTTGACCATCTATCACAAACTGGCTCAAAACATAGCAGTCTGGTAGCTCTACGACATCTAATCAACAATGAAACGTTTCTGCTAGACGTGGTAAGCTTGAAACTCATGGACTCTCTATCTCTCTCGCTAGATTGCAGACATTACCAAATCTCGATGTGATGATACATGATATTAGCGTGATGTCTCCTAGGGGTGGCTACACACTCTGTCCAGCATGTTTACACCAGACGCTTCGCAAGGCATTCAATCTGACGGGGTTATCTGATGGAACCCCACTGCAAAACGTTGCTAAGGAAAGGTAGTCCATATGTCTCCCTACCACCCCACGCTGCAAGGACGTATTAGCGTGGATGAAATATCCTAATTATGCTTGTACTCGACACTCTAGCCGTATTGGTATACGGGAACGCAAGTTAAAATTATTACATGCGTACAATGTTTATAATTGAAATGACACAGAAACTAAATAAATAGCAAATCTAGTCTGTGATAGAACCCTTCACAAAGGCTATAATTCCTTCACAGTTTACAATGATCAGATCCGTATTGTGTTTTGTTTTTGGTAGCAAATTGAATAAATTATTACGTGACTCAAGTGTCGCATTCTCCTTCGGAAAGTAACGTCACTTCAAAAGCTCGTACATCTCACGATCAGACCTCACCTGCTTTCTGTATAATTTTTTTCTTTCTTGAGGACCTTCCTTTTGAGAAAAATCGCAGTAGGGTCTTGCATGAAATTAGTGACATACAAACACATATACACAAACTCCTTTTTTTAAATTTTTGTCTTGGAAATGAATCATATTGTCGCAGTAAAAACGGAAAATAACTTCAATGCCTCGCCTCAGACTGTGATACACGGGAGGTTCCTTCTCTTGCCTGGCAAGTTCATGAATTGGACATTCCCTCGCAAATATTTATCTTTATTGTTTATTGCTTATTTAGCCTGAGCACATTAGGGCCTTAAGGCCCCCATCACAATAATACGTACACACAAAAAACGAAAGACAACATTTTTATATTACATTCGTAAAGTTTGTAGGAAAAAGTACATATACATAAAGAAAAATAAAATATTATCCTAGCTCTTCGGTGAATGAATGAAAAGTTGCAGTTGTTTATTGAATTGAGGGTGATGACATGTGAGACGTCACTGATTGCATAGGGAGGGGGTAGAGGGAACGGTTTCCCCCCACCCCAGCATATGGTCCAGTCTTTCTACATAGCATCAAGGTGTCACCAAATACAATGTCACCATATGACAAACAGATCACCGTAAACAGTGCTACATTCCCACATTCCACGACTGTGTGGTTTCATCCGCTGCAAGCCCGCCAGTTTGTGAGGAACAGAAAAAGGAGTAATATTAAAAAAAATATACATTGCACATTGATACACACTTGGGCATAATTTTTGTGTACAGCATTGGATAACATTGACCTTGAAATAAATTTCCGGTTCCGGCTCCGACCAAGGTTTACAGGAGGTTTCCCTTGTTTATCCGGCGAATGCCGGAACTGGAAATCTTCCTTCAAATATTCCGAACTGGGATTCCATCTGCCCCACAACCAACCTGCTGGGGCATTTGGCTGAAAAGAAAAGCGACTCTTTCGTGGGCCGTAACTCATGTAGTCCACTCTGCTGCTTGGAAATAAAGAATGAAAAGTGTAAAAACGCGTATCTCAGCAATTGATTTTCTCACCTGAAAATGAGGGCCAGTTCGAACGTCGAAATATACTGACGGAAAAAAACTCGGAACACGAAGAAGGAGTTGTGAGACATAAACAAAAACTTTTAGGCATGTTTTTACCTCTGGAAGATGATGTACGATAAAATGACGCGCCATTGACGTAAGAGTGGCGTTAGTAGCACCACTATGAGCATGCAAATCAGGTTTGCTTTAAATTCACGCTATATGGTCGTGAGCGTAAGTTACCTTTGAGATTGGACGTGGTGAATTGATGTTAGCCAAGAATGTCGTTAAGGCGACAAAGACGCCATTATCGACACCTCACTGAGTTTGAATGAGTTCGTGTAATAAGGCTACGAGAAACTGAATGCTCCTTCTGCGATATTGCAGAAAGACTTAGCAGGAATGTAGCCACAGTACATGATAGCTGGCAGCGCTGGTCGCGGAATGTGCAGTGGCAAGACGAACGGGCTCTGGACGGTCATGTGACGCTACCGAGGAGGAAGACCGTCGTGTTTGGCTTGTGGCTCTGGCGCATGGTATTGCTTCTGCAGCAGCAATATGAGCAGCAGTTTTCACCACAGTAACAAAACGAACTGTTACAAATCGGTTAGTTCAAGGACACCTCCGAGACAGACGCCCTGTGGCGTGCATTTTACTGACACTGAACCACCGCCATTTAAGCCTGCAAACCATCATGTCTGTGTGCTAGGCACACAGGACCTATTACATCTGGAGCTATGGTCCGGTCTGCCATTTCATATGAGAGCAGGAGCGCTTTCGTTGTTATCCCATGCACCCTGATAGCAAGTTTGTACATATCTCTGGTGATTCAACCTGTTGTGCTGTCATTTACGAACAGCATTTCAGAGGATGTTTTCCAACAGGATAAGGCTCGCCCACATACGAGACGTCACCGGACGACAACTAAAGTGTCATCTACAACCAACATTAACCATCCTTGCATTGACTGACCAAGTGCAATGGGCAAGGAACTTCGTCGTACAAACTGACATCCGCCAACTCTACAACACAGTACATTCAACGTTTGGCAGTTACATCAACACTATGTACCAGCATTTTCACATTTTCAATGGCTTATATTGCGCTTACATTAAACTATTATCTTGCAGTGTTGATCACTTGCATATGTTACCTAGAGAAATGTATTCCTGAAATTTCATTACTTTACATTAATAATTTTTTGGTGTTGCAATTTTCTTTTTTCTCATTGTGTGTGAATTTCATTTTAGGCTTCAGCTCCAAACTCTACAAACATATCACGAATTACAAGACCATAGAGTTGGGAAGGTTGGTTGGTTGTTTTGGGGAAGGAGACCAGACAGCGAGGTCATCGGTCTCATCGGATTAGGGACGGACGGGGAAGGAAGTCGGCCGTGCCCTTTGAAAGGAACCATCCCGGCATTTTCCTGGAGCGATTTAGGGAAATCATGGAAAACCTAAGTCAGGATGGCCGGACGCGGGATTGAAGTTGGGAAGGCATGAGAGAGGCGCTGGCAGAAGTTACGCTGAGAAGATGGGTCCAGTGTGGTGCTTGGATAGGTCAGTAGTGACAGTCAGAAGGTTAGCTGCCCTCTGTAACAATAATAATAATAAAAATGAGTGAATGGATCGACAATGAGCTTGAACGGATGTTATGGGACGTCCACCCCGAACAATTGTAACGAACAACAAGTAACAAAATG
Source organism: Schistocerca serialis cubense (assembly GCF_023864345.2). Classification (NCBI taxonomy): domain Eukaryota; kingdom Metazoa; phylum Arthropoda; class Insecta; order Orthoptera; family Acrididae; genus Schistocerca; species Schistocerca serialis. Next base: position 240,201,833 of record NC_064642.1, on the reverse strand, counting down.
AGAAAAAAATGTAGGTAAGGGCGTCGCTGCCGATAGCCAAGGTTGCGGGCTCGGTGCTGGGACCGGCACATATTTTTAACCTCTCAGAAAGTTCATAACTCAAAATTATACCTACTGCTATGACCTTAGGAATTCATTGCTGTTACTAATGCGTGGTTTAGAATTACATCTGTGAGTTTTATCCTGCTTCTGCAGCTTCCCCAGGTTCCCGCCTGTTGTCCCCGTTCAGCAGCAGTCAGCCAATTGCACTCAGCCGTGCCGCGACCTTCCCTGATGCGACCAGCCATTACTCACGACCAGAAGCGCAGCAAAAACAGCCGTGCCGCTAGAGGGGCCTTCCTAACTGCGCACATATATCTCGCCACTGACGATCACAGCTCCCCTTCCAATAGAATGCTTTTCTTTATCGCCTCGAGGCCTGAAAAGCCAGTGAAGATTCAGGTGCTTGGGAGGCAGCCAAGAAGACAGTCCTTTTCACGCCATCCAGAATATGGCGCACGAAATGATGGAGTAGCCGATATGTGGCCCAGTTCCTAACTGCGCATAGGCAGTGCTACCGACGCCGTCTTGACAGGGGCGTAACAAAGGCTGGGACGACTGGGGCATTACACTGGTACCCCTTGGATAACGGGCCCCTAGAGTCCAAAAGGAAGTAAGACAAGTAGTAAAACTGAATAAAAGGTAGAAACTAGTAACATCGATCAGTCAAACGTCTCACTATGTCAACAAAATCAAAGTTACTTATGGAAATTCCTCAGAGATTAAGTTTTGATATTTATCTCCTATACCCAGGACCTACTTCGGTCTGCATAAGGAATTGCAAACAGGTGATTAGATTTGTGGAGCAAAAAGAACTAGTCGTGAGCAAATGATTTTAAGTACAGTCTGGCAAAATGTACAACGAGGTCTTTTCTTTTTTCCCAAGCTCCCATCGGTCGCTAAGTTAAGACCACAGTAAAAATCCGATAAAGCGTTGTGCAGAAGTTTTGTACAGTGTCTCTAGTATGACCATCGATCGTGTCACATTGCACTTTTCGGTTCCGAGTGCACAGCGAACACGTAAAAATGCCTAGAACAAGAGAGTCCCCCGCTATGCGTGAAATACATGCTCTCATTCGCTGACGGTTCCCGCCTGATTTTATGCGGTCCACGTAATGTAATTGTCATGCATGACTGCAATGTGTGACAATGTTGCAGGAAGTCACTGCCGCTGCAACAAAGACTCTCACGAAGCGTTTTCGATGGGAAGTGTCTTATCATCCACCATACAACCCGAACGGACATTTCGTATCTGTGGTCGCAGGAACTAATGGCTAAGAACTTGAAACAGGCAAAGAGCTGCAGACCACCATAGAGAATTGGTGGAAAGCACGGTTGGCTGCAGCCGATCGCTGTGGCCGAGCTGTTCTAGGCATTTTAGTCCGGAATCGCGCTGCTGCTACGGTCGCAGGTTCGAATCCTGCCTCGGGCATGGATGTGTGTGATGTCCTTCGCTTTGTTAGGTTTAAGTAGTTCTAAATCTAGGGGACTGATTACCTCAGATGTTAAGTCCCATTGTGCTTAGAGCCATTTGAACCCCAGGTGGCTGCCTTCTATCGCGAAGGTAAGGAAAGCAGGTATATAGGTGCGACAGATGTCCAAACAGGAGCGTCGACTATGTAGAGAAGCAGTTGGAGGTGTAGCTGAATGTTGTAAATAATACAATTTTGATTTTCCTTGTGGTTCCCATTTCGCGACCGATCGGAGCTTGAAAAAACTTGTCCTTGAGATACAGATAGTTACAAAAAATTATTCCATATTTTGAGATGTGTTAGCATGGAGCAAAGCAAGAACAAAATATCTACTACCCATGGTCTCTAAAATGCATAATTAAGAGCTATGAGCATTGTTCACCTTCACTACTGTGAAACAAATCTCTTCTGCCGTAAACTCTTTGCTATTAAAGAACAACCTACACAAAGCAATAAACAAATGAATAAACGCCGCGATGAGCAGCCGCGTGGTCTGGGGCGCCTTGCCACGCTTCACGCGTGTCCCCCCGCCCCTCCCCCCCGTCGGAGGCAGCTTCGAGTCCTCCCTCGGGCATTGGTGTGTGTGTTGTCTTTAGCGTATGTTAGTTTACCTAAAGTAATACGTAAGCCTAGAGGCCGATGACCTGACCAGTTTGGGCCCATAGCAACTTACCGCAATAAAAAATGAATAAACAAACGAGAATACATTATTCTGTTACTGTGAAACAGTATTGTAATGTGGACGCTATTATACGACCTGAACTTGTGAGCCATCGCTAAAGAAGTTGGCCAACACGGTGTCCATTCCCGGTAAACATGATTCTGTCGAACGACCTAGGAAACCACGCACTCTATGAAAGACTACAGGCTGATCGCGAATACTTTGCAACGTCTAGGATACAAGCCCCACGGTTGCTTCCATTTGCCAGATCATAACAGACAACAGTGTGTGCCATTTCCCCTATAGAATAACAAGGTTCCACTATGAAACTTCCTGGCGGGTTAAAACTGTGTGCCAGACCGAGAGTAGAACTCAGGACCTTTGCCTTTCGCGGGCAAGTGCTCTACCAACTGAGCTACCCAAGCACGACTAACGCCCCGTCCTCGCAGCTTTACTTCTGCCAGTATCTCGTCTCCTACTTTCCAAACATTACAGGAGCTCTCCTGCGAACCATGCAGAACATTCGGGAAACATCCCCCAGTCTGTGGCTAAGCCATGTCTCTGCATATCCTTTCTTTCAGGACTGCTAGTTCTGCAAGGTTCGCAGGAGAGCTTCTGTAAAGTTTTAAGGTAGGAGACGAGATACTGGCAGAAGTAAAGCTGTGAGGACGGGGGGTGAGTCGTGCTTGGGTAGCTCAGTTGGTAGAGCACTTGCCCGCGAAAGGCAAAGGTCCCAAATTCGACTCTCGCTCCGGCACACAGTTTTAATCTGCCAGGAAGTTTCATATCAGCGTACACTCCGCTGCAGAGTGAAAATCTCATTCTGGTAGGTTCCACTACGTTCGTGCAAAGATAAAACTACAACATAAAAGTATTCACACTCCGTGCTCCCTGCCGCCTTTGGATAAGCAGCAAGTCGTATACTCCTAGCTCACTTATTTGTTACATAGTTTAATTCTTAATTTCTTTGCGTGGTTTTGGTACTTGCATTGTTTATTCATAAATTTTGGGTGTATTATAGTATTTGAGAGTTGTAGCATCGCGTTCTTAGTACCTGAATAGTGTAAAATCGCGTAGTCTCCTTCCGCCGCCGAGCAGCGTGTCAGCAGTGCGCAAGTAGCAGCATTACTGCAATTACTAGGCAATCTTGTGTTTTAATAACCGTTTAAATTTTGTGTCGAATTGTTTGTGCTCTCTGTAGATTAGTTCAGACGTTCTTTGCACAACAGTTTTTAGCATGGATAAGGACTGCAACTGCTGTGTTCGGATGCAGGCTGAGTTGGCATCCCTTCACTCTCAGCTTCAGGCAGTGTTGGCTTCGGTCACACAGCTTGAGGCTGTTGCCAATGGGCATCACTGTGGGGGTCCGGATGGGGGTTTGTCGGGGACGGCCAGCTCGTCCCACGCATCCCCCGATCGGACTACGGCTGTGGCTGCCCGGGATACTGCCCACATTGAGGCTGACCCCTCACCTGTGGTAGAGTGGGAGGTCGTCTCGAGGTGTGGCAGGGGGCGAAAGACATTCCGGAGGGCTGAACGGAAGGTATGTCCAGTTTGTCTGACGAACCGGTTTCAGGCTCTGTCTCAGGCTGATACTGATCTTCGGCCGGACATGGCTGCTTGTCCTGTTCCAGAGGTTGCCCCTCAGTCTGCAAGATCCGGGCGGTCACAGAGGGTGGGCTTACTGGTAGTTGGGAGCTCCAACGTCAGGCGCGTAATGGGGCCCCTTAGGGATATGGCAACAAGAGAGGGGAAGAAAACCAATGTGCACTCCGTGTGCATACCGCGGGGAGTCATTCCAGATGTGGAAAGGGTCCTTCCGGATGCCATGAGGGGTACAGGGTGCACCCATCTTCAGGTGGTCGCTCATGTCGGCACCAATGATGTGTGTCGCTATGAATCGGAGGAAATCCTCTCTGGCTTCCGGCGGCTATCTGATTTGGTGAAGACTGCCAGTGTCGCTAGCGGGATGAAAGCAGAGCTCACCATCTGCAGCATCGTCGACAGGACTGACTGCGGACCTTAGGTACAGAGCCGAGTGGAGGGTCAGAATCAGAGGCTGAGACGGTTCTGCGACCGTGTGGGCTGCAGATTCCTCGACTTGGTGGGGTTTCGGGTTCCGCTGGATAGGTGAGGAGTCCACTACATGCAGCAAGCGGCTACACGGGTAGCAGGGGTTGTGTGGCATGGACTGGGCGGATTTTTAGTTTAGATGGCCTCGGGCAAGTACAGAAATGGCAACAGCCTCAAAGGGTGCGGGGCAAAGTCAGGACTGTGGGGACCAAGCAGCAATCGGTATTGTAATTGTAAACTGTCGAAGCTGCATTGGTAAAGTACCGGAACTTCAAGCGCTGATAGAAAGCACGTAAGCTGAAATCGTTATAGGTACAGAAAGCTGGCTGAAGCCAGAGATAAATTCTGCCGAAATTTTTACAAAGACACAGATGGTGTTTAGAAAGGATGGATTGCATGCAACCGGTGATGGCGTGTTTGTCGCTGTTAGTAGAAGTTTATCCTGTAGTGAAGTAGAAGTGGATAGTTCCTGTGAATTATTATGGATGGAGGTTACACTCAACAACCGAGCGAGGTTAATAATTGGCTCCTTTTACCGACCTTCCGAGTCAGCAGCATTAGTGGCAGAACAACTGAGAGAAAATTTGGAATACATTTCACATAAATTTTCTCAGCATGTTATAGTCTTAGGTGGAGATTTCAATTTACCAGATATAGACTGGGACACTCAGAGTCTTAGGACGGGTGGTAGGGACAGAGCATCCGAAAATTAGCTCGAGCAATTAAACAGAGAACCGACTCGTGGAGATAACAAACAGACCCGAATTTTTCGACTCTGTAAGTGCAGAACAGGGAATCAGTGATCATAAGGCCGTTGCAGCATCCCTGAATATGGAAGTTAATAGGAATATAAAAGAGGGGAGGAAGGTTTATCTGTTTAGCAAGAGTAATAGAAGGCAGATTTCAGACTACCTAACAGATCAAAACGAAAATTTCTGTTCCGACACTGACAATGTTGAGTGTTTATGGAAAACGTTCAAGGCAATGGCAAAATGCGTTTTATACAGGTACGTGGCGGGTAAAACTGTGAGGGACGGGAAAAACCCACCGTGGTTCAACAACAAACTTTGGAAACTACTGCGAAAGCAAAGAGAGCTTCACTCCAAGTTTAAACGCAGCCAAAACCTCTCAGACAAGCAGAAGCTAAACGATGTCAAAGTTAGCGTAAGGAGGGCTATGCGTGAAGCGTTCAGTGAATTCGAAAGTAAAATTCTATGTACTGACTTGACAGAAAATCCTAGGAATTTCTGGTCTTACGTTAAATCAGTAAGTGGCTCGAAACAGCACATCCAGACACTCCGGGATGATGATGGCATTGAAACAGAGGATGACACGCGTAAAGCTGAAATTCTAAACACCTTTTTACAAAGCTGTTTCACAGTGGAAGACCGCACTGCAGTTCCTTCTCTAAATCCTCGCACAATCAAAAAAATGGCTGACATCGAAATAAGTGTCCAAGGAATAGAAAAGCAACTGGAATCACTCAACAGAGGAAAGTCCACTGGGCCTGACGGGATACCAATTCGACTCTACACAGAGTACGCGAAAGAACTTGCCCCCCTTCTAACAGCCGTGTGCCGCAAGTCTCTAGAGGAACGGAAGGTTCCAAATGATTGGAAAAGAGCACAGGTAGTCCCAGTCTTCAAGAAGGGTCGTCGAGCGGATGCGCAAAACTGTAGACCTATATCTCTGACGTCGATCTGTTGTAGAATTTTAGAACATGTTTTTTGCTCGCGTATCATGTCGTTTTTGGAAACCCAGAATCTACTATGTAGGAATCAACATGGACTCCGGAAACAGCGATCGTGTGAGACCCAACTCGCTTTATTTGTTCATGAGACCCAGAAAATATTAGATACAGGCTCCCAGGTAGATGCTATTTTCCTTGACTTTCGGGAGGTGTTCGATACAGTTCCGCACTGTCGCCTGATAAACAAAGTAAGAGCCTACGGAATATCAGACCAGCTGTGTGGCTGGATTGAAGAGTTTTTAGCAAACAGAACACAGTATGTTGTTATCAATGGAGAGACGTCTACAGACGTTAAAGTAACCTCTGGCGTCCCACAGGGGAGTGTTATGGGACCATTGTTTTTCACAATACATACAAATGACCTAGTAGATAGTGTCGGAAGTTCCATGCGCCTTTTCGCGGATGATGCTGTAGTATACAGAGAAGGTGCAGCATTAGAAAATTGTAGCGAAATGCAGGAAGATCAACAGCGGATAGGCACTTGGTGCAGGGAGTGGCAACTGACCCTTAATATAGACAAATGTAATGTATTGCGAATACATAGAAAGAAGGACCCTTTATTGTACGATTATATGATAGCGGAACAAACACTGGTAGCAGTTACTTCTGTAAAATATCTGGGAGTATGCGTACGGAACGATTTGAAGTGGAATGATCATATAAAATTAATTGTTGGTAAGGGAGAGTCCTTAGAAAATGTAGTCCATCAACAAAGGAGGTGGCTTACAAAACACTCGTTCGACCTATACTTGAGTATTGCTCATCAGTGTGGGATCCGTACCAGATCGGGTTGACGGAGGAGATAGAGAAGATCCAAAGAAGAGCGGCGCGTTTCGTCACAGTGTTATTTGGTAAGCGTGATAGCGTTACGGAGATGTTTAGCAAACTCAAGTGGCGGACTCTGCAAGAGAGGCGCTCTGCATCGCGGTGTAGCTTGTTCGTCAGGTTTCGAGAGGGTGCGTTTCTGGATGAGGTATCGAATATATTGCTTCCCCCTACTTATACCTCCCGAGGAGATCACGAATGTAAAATTAGAGAGATTCGAGCGCGCACGGAGGCTTTCCGACAGTCGTTCTTCCCGCGAACCATACGCGACTGGAACAGAAAGGGTGGTAATGACAGCGGCACTTAAAGTGCCCTCCGCCACACACCGTTGGGTGGCTTGCGGAGTATAAATGTAGATGTAGAACTTATCAAAACACAAACTGATTCCATTAGAACTAATGCATGCACTCCATTTATCCAGAATTGTGAATATGGTTCACATTAGCAACATTAAGAAATGTTGACTGATGCTCTGTTCGTGGTCAGTAACAGAGATATTTGTCCTCACTTGTTTACTGCATGTTGTGGCTCGTTCATAATAACTAGTTCCATTAGAATGGATTCGTAGTAGTGAACATGAGCATGTACTCATAGCTATTACGGAGTGCATTTTAGAGCCCATGTTTACGGAACATTCTTTTTTCCTTTTTTTTTTTTGTGTGCATACTACAACCTCTCAAAATATGGAATACTTTTAACACCCTGTATACATGCTGAAACACAAACAAGCGCAACCTACTTCGGAAAACGTTGGCCTAAGACTTTAACTTGCATACATAGCTTAAATGGTCGGAAATCCCTGGCTACATGTAGAATGACCATATCATTCAGAGTAAGCATGAAGAGATTTCTGTGATTACGTGGTTAAATTATGCACCAAATTGAATTATAAATTTCAAATCAAAAGTATCATAGATTCAAAATGAGTATATTTTCAGTGATGGAACGGAGATCAGGGTTTAATGTCCCATCAACGACGACGTCTTTAGACACAGAGCACAGACTCCTCGGCCTTGGGCGGGAGGGGGGGGGGGGGAAGGTGTGGAGAGGAATCGAGCCTGTACTTTCAAACCAAATGTCCTGGCATTCGCCTTCAGGGATTCAGAAAAACCATGGAAACCAGAAATCTGAGTGGGCGGATGGTGTATTTACTCGCCGCTCTCCTGAATAGGAGTCCAGTGTCGTACCACTGTATACATTTCAAGCAAAAATAAACACTTTTGGCAACAACGTAAAGAACTATTTAAAACATAATAGAAAATGAGGCACGAAAAAGTATTCTGGAAAATGAGGGTATAATGTAAGCAGCATGTATTGTAGTTCCGAAAACTTCCTTAGGGGACAGGTTACAGTTCCCATGAAAAACAATCCAAAACAACATACAATTAAGCGCCAAAGAAATTGGCATAGGCATGGGTATTCAAATACATAGATATGTTAACAAGCAGAATACAACGCTGCGGTCAGCAAGACCTACATAAGACAAAAAGTGTCTGACGCAGTAGTTAGATCAGTTACTGCTGCTACAATAGCAGGTTATCAAGATTTTAAATGAGTTTGAACGTGGTGTTATAGTCGGCGCAGGAGCGATGGGATACAGCATCTTCGAGGTGCGATGAAGTGGGGATTTCCCCGTACGACCATTTCATGAGTGTATCGTGAATATCAGGAATCCGGTAACACATCAAATCTCCGACATCGCTGCGGACGGAAAAAGATCCCGCAAGAACGGGACCAATGAGGAATGAAGAGAATCGTTCAACGTAACAGAAGTGCAACACTTCCGCAAATTGCTCCAGATTTCAGTGCTGGACCATCAACAAGTGTCAGCGCGCGAACCAGTCAACGAAATATCATCGATGTAGGCTTTCGGAGCTGAAGGCCCACTCGTGTATGCTCGATGACTGCACGACATAAATCATTACGCCTCGCCTGGAGACGTCAACACCGACGGGGACTATTGACGCCTGGAAACGTGTTGCCTGGTCGGACGAGTCTCGTTTCAAATTGTATCGAGCGGATGGACGTGTACGGGTATGGAGACAACCTCGTAAATTCTTGGACCCAGCATGTCAGCAGGGCACTGTGCAAGCTGATGGAGGCTCTGTAATGGTGAGGGGCGTGTGCAGTTGGAGTGATGTGGGGCCGCTGATAAGCCTAGATACGACTCTGACAGGTGACGCGTGCGTAAGCATCCTGTCTGATCACCTGCATACATTCATGTCCATCATGCATTCCGATGGACTTGGGCAATTCCAGCAGGACAATGCGACACCCCACACGTCCAGAATTGCTACACAGTAGCGCCAGGAACTCTCGCTGTTTGATTTTCTCGCGGAACAGTCCTGTGCCGTTGAATAGCATCAGAATTATTAGAAGTGTTTCCTGGTGTGATGACGTACAAGTCTGGAAGCCTTACGTTGATGGATAGAGAAACAGTGAGTAATTATTCGGTTTATTAGTGGAGAGTGCGCGTAATTACACACGAAATCAGCGGACAAAATAGTGTCGTCATTCTTAGGCAGATGCATCGGTTAGAGGGACATTATTACCTGAACAGCTGTCAGTGGTACCGTTAACTGTCATAGCGTGAAAGATTATTCGGAAAAGCAATACAGTAATGGCAAACTTTAGTATGAAAGTGGATTACATTTAACTGTTAATACAAATGTGGTTGGGTCCATACATTGTTTGGAAGTGTGGTACTTACGAAATAATTCACCGAAGAAAACTTGGTACGTACTGTTGTACCTTCAAAGCAACATTTTTCTGCCTACTTTTGAGGAACTTTAATAGTCGTTAAGTAAGAAGACACGTGTATGGTTTAGGAAATATTGTTAGATTTCGCAACTCTCTATAGCCATCGCATATGCATATGCGGTCGCCGCAGACTAAATCATTGCCATGAAACATTAGCAAAGTATATGGGAAGGAGAGGTTACAAATATTTCCCATAACAGAATTCCCGAGATAGTGACGTTCGGAATACTAGTTGAAATGACTCGGAAAATTGCACAAGTGACAGCATCGAACAGAGAAATCGATTGCAGATCATATTCCTGCCGGCGATATATCGCTCGTATATAGGACCTTAATGAACTCGTCTTCGACCGTTCGACTACTCCGTGTGCCACGTCAGAGGATTTGCAATGGCTTAAGCGGTCGTACGCAACTTATACTTGCTATGGCAGTATTATAAAAGAATGCATAATTTATAGTGCTCCGACAGTCATGTAATTACCAAATACATGAAAGTCATATTTCTCCTACACTGTTGTAAACTGCCCATCACGGAAATTCAGCGTTCAGCAATGACGACTATAGTATCAGGAATACTGCGTGCCGGCCGTGGTGGTCGAGCGGTTCTAGGCGCTACAGTCTGGAACCGCGTGACCGCTACGGTCTCAGGTTCGAATCCTGCCTCGGGCATGGATGTGTGTGATTCCTGAGGTTAGTTAGGTTCACGTATTTCTAAGTTCTAGGCGACTGATGACCTCAGAAGTTAAGTCGCATAGTGCTCAGTGCCATTTGAACCATTTTTTGAACCATTTTTTTTAATGCTGCGTACATTATCGTTTGGTTGCCAGAGTTGAAAACCAAATTTTAGCACCACGAATTCCCACCACCACTACTGATCTAATATCAGTCAGACGAGAAGCCAAGAAAATGTTGGCTCACTGTACTGGGGTTGAGGATGCGAACTTCAGTTGCATTATAGCTCAACAGAAACAAAAATTTCAAATTGCATTTCATTCTGTGAAATTAGTTATCCGGCACAAATACAGCTTAATGTTTGTAGCGCTCCTACAATACGCTAGAAATAATTAGAAAAATGTAATGTTATTTATGATGTGTGCACATAAAACATGTGATTTACGACACCAAGATGATAATACTCTGCTAGTGGAACGTTATCTACGCAACCTAATGCAGACAGCTCTTGGCTTGGGAATATTATGAGAGAATGTATAATTTATAGTGCTCCGATAGTCACGTAATTATAAAATATGTGAAACTGATATTTCTCCCACACAAACTGCCTCAGAAAAAAACCTGTGATAAACATTATAGATGACTGATTTGCAAAATCAAATTACCTTGAATATTGCCGCCGTGTCGAAGATAACCACATTCAATATACATATACGTCTAATCTATTTTATGCGTTGAGCGCCCTAAATCCATCAAACGACACACACACGCAGATACACACGCAGCTTCACGTCTATGTTTTGGGTGCCACACCTTGGCAGAACTCAGCTTACCTTCTGAATGCTGTTGTGATTTCGTGATTTTCCTCGTGATTCTGCGATTTTGCTCCATTTGACGGTTTTCTCAAGATTTTGATGAATGACGACAGAAACATTCATGTTGCTCGCCATTCGTCTTGTCTCGAACTGATGCTTAGCAGCGGCATCGGTTGCTTCAGAGGCCTCTGTATTGTTGAGAATTGCGTCACGTCATGAGTTGTTGTTTATTGTGAGAGTATGCGAGGAAAATAATCACCACACTATTAAGGAAGCTATCCAGCGAGAATAACAGTGCCGTTACTAGGCTGGGACAACTGGGGCTAATCTCTCGAAAATAAACTGCCTCTGGAGAGAAAAACAGTTGGGAAAATGAGTAAAAATTTAAATGGAGAGAAAAACTGTAAATAATTAGTAAAATCAAGAGAACTCTGACGCTGTATTAAGATATTTAATAATATTTTTTAAATCATTCTGAGGTAGAGAGATGCCAATCGTTTACTTCGTTTTCCAATGTCGAAGCTAAACCTGCTTTGGGATTCGAATATCAGTTAACTGAATCTATGGAACAAGAGGTACTAGACGAGAAAAAAACGTTGTGGCAGAGGCTATAACAGAACATTCGTCATGAATGACAGGTACATGGTGTACTTGATAAAAGCTCCAGTTTCAAAACGCTATAGAAAGAGAACCACTGCTCAGAAAGGTGTCAAATTTTAACACCATATTATTGACGCAGGGCGAAACGTCATGGAAAAAAGTCATGAAAATTTTACCAATATATGCCACTGTAAGCGTCTTAACGTAAATAGGGTGGGCTACAAAGTAAAGATAAATTTCAATACGACGACTACGGTTTTAGTTGCCCATTACACCATATGTACTGTTAAATGTCCGCGGCTGCACAAGTTCGGCCTTCAATAGTTGTAGCACTGTTACTTAGGTAAGCCCACTCACCACGGAAAAATCGTACCGCATCGGATGGGAAAGATTGGTTTTAACTGTCCCGAGGCAAAAAACAACACAAATCCAAATGGCAACGGTTTTTAACTATCCTGCGGCCAAAAGCCGCCACAATTTGAACAAGAGTAACAACATTTACCACAAACATCGGAGTGTCTCGGGGTCACGTTCGGCATGCGCTGGACAATGTGTGCCTGCAGTTCAGCTTCGCTCGTAATTGGAACACTGAACATTATATCTTTAAGATACTCCCATAACCAGAAGTCACACGGATTAAGATCAGGTGATCTGGGCGGCCAGGCTCTAGGGAAACGACGGGAAATGATCCTACATTTACATCTACATCTACATCTATACTCCGCAAGCCACCCAACGGCGTGTGGCGGAGGGTACCTTGAGTACCTCTACCTATTCTCCCTTCTATTCCAGTCTCGTACTGTTCGTGGAAAGGACTGTCGATATGCCTCTGTATGAGCTCTAATCTCTCTGATTTTATCCTCATGGTCTCCTCGCGAGATATACACTCCTGGAAATGGAAAAAAGAACACATTGACACCGGTGTGTCAGACCCACCATACTTGCTCCGGACATTGCGAGAGGGCTGTACAAGCAATGATCACACGCACGGCACAGCGGACACACCAGGAACCGCGGTGTTGGCCGTCGAATGGCGCTAGCTGCGCAGCATTTGTGCACCGCCGCCGTCAGTGTCAGCCAGTTTGCCGTGGCATACGGAGCTCCATCGCAGTCTTTAACACCGGTAGCATGCCGCGACAGCGTGGACGTGAACCGTATGTGCAGTTGACGGACTTTGAGCGAGGGCGTACAGTGGGCATGCGGGAGGCCGGGTGGACGTAACGCCGAATTGCTCAACACGTGGGGCGTGAGGTCTCCACAGTACATCGATGTTGTCGCCAGTGGTCGGCGGAAGGTGCACGTGCCCGTCGACCAGGGACCGGACCGCAGCGACGCACGGATGCACGCCAAGACCGTAGGATCCTACGCAGTGCCGTAGGGGACCGCACCGCCACTTCGCAGCAAATTAGGGACACTGTTGCTCCTGGGGTATCGGCGAGGACCATTCGCAACCGTCTCCATGAAGCTGGGGTACGGTCCCGCACACCGTTAGGCCGTCTTCCGCTCACGCCCCAACATCGTGCAGCCCGCCTCCAGTGGTGTCGCGACAGGCGTGAATGGAGGGACGAATAGAGACGTGTCGTCTTCAGCGATGAGAGTCGCTTCTGCCTTGGTGCCAATGATGGTCGTATGCGTGTTTGGCGCCGTGCAGGTGAGCGCCACAATCAGGACTGCATACGACCGAGGCACACAGGGCCAACACCCGGCATCATGGTGTGGGGAGCGATCTCCTACACTGACCGTACACCACTGGTGATCGTCGAGGGGACACTGAATAGTGCACGGTACATCCAAACCGTCATAGAACCCATCGTTCTACCATTCCTAGACCGGCAAGGGAACTTGCTGTTCCAACAGGACAATGCACGTCCGCATGTATCCCGTGCCACCCAACGTGCTCTAGAAGGTGTAAGTCAACTACCCTGGCCAGCTAGATCTCCGGATCTGTCCCCCATTGAGCATGTTTGAGACTGGATGAAGCGTCGTCTCACGCGGTCTGCACGTCCAGCACGAACGCTGGTCCAACTGAGGCGCCAGGTGGAAATGGCACGGCAAGCCGTTCCACAGGACTACATCCAGCATCTCTACGATCGTCTCCATGGGAGAATAGCAGCCTGCATTGCTGCGAAAGGTGGATATACACTGTACTAGTGCCGACATTGTGCATGCTCTGTTGCCTGTGTCTATGTGCCTGTGGTTCTGTCAGTGTGATCATGTGATGTATCTGACCCCAGGAATGTGTCAATAAAGTTTCCCCTTCCTGGGACAATGAATTCACGGTGTTCTTATTTCAATTTCCAGGAGTGTACGTAGGAGGGAGCAATATACTGCTTGACTCCTCGGTGAAGGTATGTTCTCGAAACTTCAACAAAAACCCGTACCGAGCTACTGAGCGTCTCTCCTGCAGAGTCTTCCACTGGAGTTTATCTATCATCTCCGTAACGCTTTCGCGATTACTAAATGATCCTGTAACGAAGCGCGCTGTTCTGCGTTGGATCTTCCCTATCTCTTCTATCAACCCTATCTGGTACGGATCCCACACTGGTGAGCAGCACTCAAGCAATGGGCGAACAAGCGTACTGTAACCTACTTACTTTGTTTTCGGATTGCATTTCCTTAGGATTCTTCCAATGAATCTCAGTCTGGCATCTGCTTTACCGACGATCAACTTTATATGATCATTCCATTTTAAATCACTCCTAATGCGTACACCCAGATAATTTATGGAATTAACTGCTTCCAGTTGCTGACCTGCTATATTGTAGCTAAATGATAAGGGATCTTTCTTTCTGTGTATCCACAGCACACTACACTTGTCTACATTGAGATTCAATTGCCATTCCATGCACCATGTGTCAATTCGCTGCAGATCCTCCTGCATTTCAGTACAATTTACCATTGTTACAGGCCGGCCAGAGTGGCCGTGCGGTTCTAGGCGCTTCAGTCTGGAGCCGCGTGACCACTACGGTCGCAGGTTCGAATCCTGCCTCGGGCATGGATGTGTGTGATGTCCTTAGGTTAGTTAGGTTTAATTAGTTCTAAGTTCTAGGCGACTGATGACCTCAGAAGTTGAGTCGCATTGTGCTCAGAGCCATTTGAACCATTTGAACCATTGTTACAACCTCTCGATATACCACAGCATCATCCGCAAAAAGCCTCAGTGCACTTCCTATGTTATCCACAAGGTCATTTGTACATATTGTGAATAGCAACGGTCCTTCGACACTCCCCTGCGGCACACCTGAAATCACTCTTACTTCGGAAGACTTCTCTTCATTGAGAATGACGTGCTGCGTCCTGTTATCTAGGAACTCTGCAATCTAATCACACAATTGGTCTGATAGTCCGTATGCTCTTACTTTGTTCATTAAAAGACTGTGGGGAACTGTATCGAACGCCTCGCGAAAGTCAAGAAACATGGCATCTACCTGGGAACCCGTGTCTATGGCCCTCTGAGTCTCGTGGACGAATAGCGCGAGCTAGGTTTCACACGATTGTCTTTTTCCAAACCCACGCTGATTCCTACAGAGTAGATTTCTAGTCTCCAGAAAAGTCATTATACTCGAACATAATACGTGTTCCAAAATTCTACAACTGATCGACGTTAGAGATATAGGTCTATAGTTCTGCACATCTGTTCGACGTCCATTCTTGAAAACGGGGATGACTTGTGCCCTTTTCCAATCCTTTGGAACCCTACTCTCTTCTAGACACCTACGGTACACCGCTGCAAGAAGGGGGCAAGTTCCTTCACGTACTCTGTGTAAAATCGAACTGGTATCCCATCAGGTCCAGCGGCCTTTCCTCTTTTGAGCGATCTTAATTGTTTCTCTATCCCTCTATCGTCTATTTCGATATCTACCATTTTGTCATCTGTGCGACAACTTAGATAAGGAACTACCGTGCAGTCTTCCTCTGTGAAACAGCTCTGGAAAAAGACATTTAGTATTTCGGCCTTTAGTCTGTCATCTCTGTTTCAGTACCATTTTGGTCACAGAGTGTCTGGACGTTTTGTTTTGATCCACCTACCGCTTTGACATAAGGCCAAAATTTCTTAGGATTTTCTGCCAAGTCAGTACACAGAACTTTACTTTTGAATTCACTGAACGCCTCTTGCATAGCCCTCCTCACACTACATTTCGCTTCGCTACCCACACATCCACGCTGTTGAAGGGTTGGAATGACGTTTTTGCGCAAAAGACTGTTAAAGTGTTTACCAGCGTTGGTGCAGGTAACAGGTACCCCCAGGACTCATCTCGAAAAATATAAGGTCCTACGATAAACGATACCGCCACTCTGTACCACGTATTCACCTTTGCAGAATGAAGTGGTACCGGTTGATGTAGGCCATATTCTCCAATTTTGGGTATACACATGTGCTTGGAATGGGCTTAGTCCGGCCATAGAATGCTCCATGGCTATTCACTGTCCACGTTTCCTAAGGTTTACGCACTGAGCTTGCAAGTACGTCCATAGTTCTGGCAGTGCCCCGTGCACCACATGTTTGCGCACCACTGCTCGTCCCCTCCTGCAATGGAGTGGTCACGTTTTCGACAGACGTCGGATCAGCTGCTTTCTTCTCTCTGCCACACTGCGCATCAAAAGAACAATATTTTCGAATTTTGTGATCAATTTTCCAGGCCCTCAGCAGGCATCGGGCCAACGCCGTTTTTCATATCCTTAAGTGTCCGGAACTTCTGTAGGGCTACAGGCGTACAAATGGTTCAAATGGCTCTGAGCACTATGGGACTTAACTTCTGACGTCATCAGTCCCCTAGAACTTAGAACTACTTAAACCTAACTAACCTAAGGACATCACACACATCCATGCCCGAGGCAGGATTCGAACCTGCGACCGTAGCAGTCCCACGGTTCCGGACTGAGCGCCTAGAACCGCACGGCCACCGCGGCCGGCAGGCGTACAACCACCAGCAGCGTGCGATCTTTCATGGAAACAGTGATGTTGGGCTTCTCGGACACAAACTAAGGAACAACTTTGTGCCCTGCGTCTGTTGTTGTACATCTGACGTTTCTCCATGCATAAATAATACGCTGTTCAAATTTTACATCCTTCTATGTACTCTCTTTCTCTCATTCTCTTTCTAAGTCGTTATGAAACTGGAATTTTCATTATGGACATCTTGTACAACGGTGTACACTCCTCAAAGTGCTGTAGAGTCTAAGAGGCTGCTAATCGAAAATCTTGTATTTCGAAACGTTGAAAAATCTACAATTTTTTGACTATATCGTGCTACCTGTAATGGTAGGATTTAAAAACGTGCCATGTGAATACTTCCAGTGCACCACTAGTCACCAAATCCAAGGCGTTGGGCTGTCATATACGAGGCCACCTGTGCTGTTGAAGAGAAATTTATCGATATATTACGTACTAGTACGAAATATAACGAACGAAGCGTAGAAATAGTTCTTGGGAACGTAATTGAAGACCAAAGGAACGTTACTCTTTTCAGATGCAATGTGATATACAGCAAAGAATCAGTATAGTAAGTGAGGCCTTGCACTCTAAGAGAAGGGCGTTTCAGCTGCATATGACCACTTGGGAATGGCGCTGCCAGAAATAAAGGCAGGTATCAGGTTGCCTTCCATTCGGAAAGTGGGTGCACTCAGCGACTGTTATGTGGCTTATAACTTATAGAGTGTAGCAATCAGTCGTACTTTTTTTATTTTATTACGCAAATCCAGATTTCGGCTAGTGTCTAGCCATTCTCAATGCACTACTTTCTATTCTCGATGCATGAAAGTCCCTGTTGTTCGGGAGCCACTAGCCGAAATCTGGATTTGTGTAATAAAATCTAAAACAGGATGACTGATTGCTGCACTCTATAAGTTATAGGAAAAAAGGCAGGTATGTTAGGGGGTTGGGTTGGGTTCTGTGGGCAAGGAGACCAGACAGCGAGGTCATCGGTCTCATCGGATTAGGGAAGGATGGGGAAGGAAGTCGGCCGTGCCCTTTCAGGGAAACCATCCCGGCCTTTGCCTGGAGTGATTTAGGGAAATCACGGAAAACCTAAATCAGGATGGCCGGACGCGGGATTGAACCGTCGTCCTCCCTAATGCAAGTCCAGTGTCTAACCACTGCGGCAGGTATGTTAGGGTTTAACTTAAACGACAGATGGTATCGACTGCACACGACAATATTATGTTGAAACCATCATCTTAATCAGCTGACTAATACCGGAATCCATTTGTAAACGTACACCGTAATACTGTTCAATTTGTATTTGTCGTAATTGTAATATTTTCAGCAATGGTTTCTTTATCACAACGGTGAAATCTTGTAGCTGCACGGAAAGATATGTGAAATGAAGTACTATTCCATTCTATAGGTAAAGCTTCTTTTGAAACACAAAGAAAGTGTGTACACTTTTTGTGGTAGTAAGACAGAGAATTTACAGTCTGAAGCTAAGGAGAGATATCGTTTCCCATCAAAGATTGTTTATTTATGTGTAACTATTACGAATTGAATAACAAGCGGCATAATATACAGGGTGATGAGAAACAGCCTGAGAAACTTGTAGTAGTGTTGCACGGTAGTCTGCGCTAAGAAATAGTTGTTAAGAGAAAATTTGATACGTTGCAACGTTTCCGAGTTGGTTATCATTGAAGTTAGGCAGTCAGGTCGTTGCCCACGAAAATTCAAGCGGCCCGCCAGAGATGGTGTCAACAACCGTGTTCTTTGCTTGGTTTCCTAAAACCGAACAAGAGAGCGATACAAAAAATAGCTATAACGGCAATAAGGATCGAAGGAAACCGAGGGCTGAGCAGTCTCGTGCACTATCATCTACGGTATGAGAACAACTGACACTAATTTTATCTGGCGGGCCGCTAGAATTTACGCACAAAAGGGCCTGATTGGCTAACTTAAATGCCAATTAACTAGGAAACGGCGCTAGGTACCGAATTTTTTCTTGGCAATTATTTGTCAGCACAATCTCCCTGCAGTAGCCTTATAAGCTTTTTATACTGTTTCTGGCCATAATGAATATATCTTATGAATAGGCGTTGGTCCTCAGATCCAAAACGCAATGAACGACGAGACAATAGAGAATTAATACCTAAATCACTACTAGGATTTTCTCTATAGTAAAAGTTTCCAATATAGTGTGCTCTTATATTGATATTGGTTCGGTATCTTTACTGAATTAAGCACCAGTCTTATAAAATAGAAGCATGTTTTACCTAAAATACTCATGGGAAAGCAGTGAATTAACTTACTCACAGTGCAACAAATACTGGAATTCACAGAAGAACCGTAATTATGTCACTTGTAAGAAGAAATAACTGCCAATACAGCACTTCAGATTGTTTGTTACCGTTTCACTTGGTCAGTTCTAAAAACGGTAACCGTCGCATTAATAGTAGGAATTCCGGATAAATTAGGTTTTCTAACACGCGGCCAACGGTCTTGTCACAGTGATAACACCGGTTCCCACCAGCCACTAAAGTTAAGCGCTGTCGGGATTGGCAGGCACTTGGATGGGTCACCGTCTGAGGCTGCCGAGCGCTGTTGGCAAGCGGGGTGCACTCACCTCTTGTGAGGCAACTGGGAGCTACTTGACTGAGAAGCAGCACAACGGCCGGGAGAGAGGTGTGCTGACACAAGTCTAATTTTATTCAGATATTGATGAAATTTGCCACATTCTACCTTCAAGGGAAGCTGTCTCCATAAGATTTCGTAAATTTGATTTGAGACATATACGTATTGAATGTATAAACGGGAAAGGTTTTCACAAAAAAAATGTCTAAAAGTACTTGGCCGCTTTCCTTCAAATTTCTACACTTATTATAAAAATTGCTGTATGTGTGTGTGTGTGTGTGTGTGTGTGTGTGTGTGTGTGTGAATTCCTCATCTCCTCCTAAACCACTGGATAGATTGCAACCAAACTTGGTACACACATCCCTTACTGCCAGGAAACAATGGATGTGGGTTAAGAAGCACCTGCCTATTATAGTTCAGGAGATATGATGTCATAAACACTGAGACGCGCGGAAAATTTCCACCTTGTGTATGACATTTAAATTAATTACTTATTTGATACTGCCTCTAATACTAACTCTACATTTTGCGGACAATATGCACATAAGCCGTTTAATGTATCTACAAAATTATATCATTGTATGACACATAGATCTGGAGGTATAAGATCATAAACACGGAGATGCATGAAAAACTGCTGCATCATGCATGACGTTTAAATTTCTTACTTCTTTGCTACTAACTTCATTGAAACATGTTTTGCAGACAGTACCTACATATGCAGCTGATGTTCAGACGCACTTAGCTATATAAAATTTTTTACCAACCAAAGCAGATCACTCCTTCCCAATTCTCAACATGACAACATTCCATTGTCTTTTTATGCAACAGTATTGACTTTAATTGAGGTTCTTATCAGAATTAACTATGCTGGAAACAGAAGAGAAATTTAATGAGCAGATGACACAGAAAAACTTAATTGCTTCGTTTTTAACCCCTAACTTGTGCATCCAAAAATGTTAACACACAAGGCACATCTGGGTCTGTAGGATCCAGATAAATTTTGAACAGGTTTTAAAAGAAAATAATAAAGTTGATAATATTTAAATATTAACTATTTAATATGGTAGTATGAATGCTAATACAAAACTAGTTTCATTACTTCTGGTCATCTCTTTCAGAAACTATATTGAAAGACAGTGAAGTACTCAAAACACAAAAAGTGAAAAACGTACATTTGTCAAGTCCTTCTTATGAGCTGCAAACATTAGCCTATATAAATGAAATTACACATTTACAATCAAATTCGACTGTTCTTCAAAGCTGTAAATCAAAAGAAAATTTCAGATCCAGTGTAAATATTTCTGCAGAGATAGCTTCTAGGAAGATTCTATGGTAACATTTCCAGCCGAATGACATACCTTATTTCTGAAAATGGCAAAAAATAGCAGCAATTGATTAAAAATCTCAGGTTTTAGATAATTTATTGTTTTTACCAGTTAAATTTAGTATTTTTACTCGTCCAAACCACCGACACACTCTCAGCACAAAACACTAGAACATTTCAAACACAATGGTGCTCCACATCTGACACACTCTCGCGATGCTTTCCTATCTTTCATAGATGGACACATTGAGCACCTTTTCCTCTTAGATCTGGTAGCAGGGGCCTCTTGGCAGGCTTGGGATGTTCCTGTTGCCTCCTTAGGATTCATTCCTAAAATATCACAAATCGAATTTCTGACATCTTTTCTCAGAAATGGAGAATCCAGTCTTCTTTTCATGTGGTCACTTACAAGTTCTGTTCCTAGTTGAATGAGCAATTCTCGACGAGGCACATCATTATTACCTTCTTTGCTATGGAATAAAACAAAAGCATTTACACTAGCGATATCCAAAATGGTATAGAAGACTGTCATAGGCCATCGCCTAGTTCTTCTGGAAGTTGTATAATTATGAGTCTTTTCATCAAGAGCGTCAACACCCCCTTTTGCTCTATTTCAGGCTTATGTTCCACCTCACATTCACCATGGTGCGTTGTTGATATCATATTCACTACCTTGTTCTTTTTTGGGGTGTGTGAAAGTAGCGTTATACAGCCAGAGTATCCATAGATTGAGGAAGACACATTTCTGTTTTCCGCTGTGGAAAAGTTTGATGGTAGCTCAGCTTTATTGTTTCTTATGGTGCCAATATAAGTCAAATGGCATTTGAATAACTCATTAACCAGTTCTACACTTGAGAGCCAGTTGTCTCCAGTCACATTTCTGTTGCTTCCTCTAATTGGTTCAACCAACCGCATGACATCTGCTGTTAAACTGAGCATACGCTGTGGGATGGTTACAGCTGATTTTCCACTATAAATTTCGGCATTCAAACAGTAATGCATTTTGTCATCAGCCAGGATGAATATTTTTATTCCATATTTCCTTGGGTTCGAAGGAATGTACATCCTGAATGCACATCTGCCACGGAATCCAACAAGAATTTCGTCCACGGTAACATATTCTCCAACTGAATAGTTTTCTTGGCAAGCTTTTACAAATGAATTGATAGCCAAGGTATGAGGTACAGTTTGTCTCTGGGTTT